>NC_072779.1:13381933-13482355 GCF_022539595.1 Amphiprion ocellaris | reverse complement strand
GGTAGAACGGCTCTGAAGTATCTTGTACTTGTCTTATCTGGAACAATCTAACAGCCTAAACTGTTAACAGCGGTGTAAAGAAGCAAACACACAGGCATAGATTAGGACTCAAACTAGATTTATTTTAGAAAACAAATCAGCTTAGAGGCATTTGTTCACACATGTGGCTGAATAGGAGGCCGTCCAATCAGATTCGAGGTCTTCACTCTGTAGGTTGGTTGTTTGGTGAGACTCTTGGACCTCCATCAGCTGACGTGGATGTTTGATGGTCTTCTTCTCTAGTGCCAGATGATTCATCCATGAATTCAGCAGCTACAGACTGAAATGAAGCTCATGCTGCCGTTATTGAATTCCTGTTCCAGATCAAATGTTCAGAGCTCACCTTGAATGCAGCCGTCTGCTGTCTGATAGTTTTTCTCATTGTAGTCTTCAATAAAGTCTTTTTCCTCATGTCAGGATGTGGTGAGACTCTTTCTCAGTCTCTGCAGACGTCCCTCATTGTGCATCTCCAGAGAAGAAACAGAAAAACTGGTCACTGCTTCAGCATCACAAACGCTCTCCAGCATTGAGAGTGTTTTAGGAATTCATTCATTGTGTTGTGAACTTTGAAGGAGCAGAAACTTTACAGCTGCCAAAGATATGAGCTCCAATTCTGGATGTTTTAGGAAATGAAGTTCATCAAATGAACACTTGATTTTTGCTGATAACTCTCATTAAATTACTGAAGAAATCCAACATAAAAACCTGTAAACTCTCAGGCAGCTTTTGTTAAAGTTTGTCTATAATTCTATCATCATGTTCTGGAACCAGGACTCTGCAGAAGTTCCTTCAATCAGATACTTGTGTGTTTCTATTTAAGGCCTCAGGTTTGAACGTACAGCAGAGGATTAGAAAGGAGTGATTTTAATGTTTAAATCAGTCCAGTAAATGTTTGGCGTGAAAATTATTAAAATTTTGATTTAGATAGATTTGTGTCAAATAATATTGTAGAGTCTCACTTAAATATATCCAAATGAGTTCAGTGTATTTACATTTTATAGAATATTTGATTTCTTAATCTCAATACTGTAGGGTCTGACCCTAAATATTATAATAATGATGTCAATTTAAATAATATTTTAGTGCAGAGTCATAAACTTTAATCAGCTAAACTTACATAATAAATATCACTGTACAATCTTAACCTGAACATTCATATTATTGAGGTAAATTTACATAAATCATGATATTCTAGAGTCTTAACTGGAATATTTCTAACATTAATCTTTTTGTATTGTGCTGATAAACAACAATAACCCGACTTTCAGATAATATTTGTTGTCTGTGATTGTGAGACTAAATTCCTCCACATTCTGGAACTGGACTGCATTTCCCAAAATGGAAACATGGACAGAATTTAACACTCATGTATCCATGGCAACGCTAACGTTTCTGCTTCTTACCAAAGTTCACAACACAAGTAAAGATTTTAATGTAAAACTTCAGGGATGACTGCTAACCATAAGTATTCTGATCAATACTTCATGATCAATATCAGGACAGATGTTACAACTCCAGCTGTTGCATTAGACTGCAGTTATTCACAGAGAAATTAAAACATCACATTCCTCATAAAAACTAGATGGGACTTTTATTAAATAAAGTGTTGGTGAATAAACAGTGTAAAAAGTGCAAAGCAGCTCCATTAAATCAGGAGATGTGAGACTTCCACAGCATGGATCACCATCTGCTGTGTTGATTCATAGCTGAATGTCAGAATGAACTGAGCTAGAAAAGCTGCTTTGAGCTGCAACATTACGGTCTGACAATCCAACACCATCACAGTTTTCATCTGGTTGTTTTGCTTCAACATGCTGTGAAGTTCAGTTTTTACCTGAATCAATACAGAGATTCTATTTTCAACCAAGACTGGAATAAAAATTAGAATGTTATGAGGTTATTAATGCAACTAAATCCTTTCAGATGGAAGGATTTACTTCTAAGTTCTAATTCAAGTTTCAGTTGGAGCACATTGCATTCACAAAGAAAAACAGCGAAACCTTCATAGCAACATTTAATAAACCTAAAGCTTCCCTGTTGGCTCATTGGTGGAGTTTGTTACTGAGCATCTGAACCTTAAATCCAGTGAGACGACCATCTTCAGTCGAGGCCAGTCAGAGAACTTCAAGACCTTCCATCAGCTGGACCAGATGTGGCATCATCTCCCTCTGAACATCTGGATGACAGGAGAAAAGACAGAAATCAAACACAGATCACAGAAATACAATTTATTCACTTTCATCATTTTATAAAAGTAGCATGAACTTTATTAAAACTTGACAACATCAGTAATGAAAGTAAATGTTTTTATCTCGTGTTGAAGCTAAATTTAAAGTCAATTTTAATGACAGTTTATCCTGAGAGGAGTGAGAATGGAGCTTTTCTTTCCTTTTTAGAATATTCCCTCAAAATATTCTGTTTATTATTGGCTTTAGAAGCATTTTTCTTTACTTATTTATTTTTAGATACCTCAGACTGATGCACTTTGCTGGTTTGCAGATAATTTCATGTACAATGACAATAAAGATCTTCTATTATAACATATTTTGCTAAAACAAGAACTGCAAACCTTCTCAACCATCTCTCAGGCTGCAAAATTCCAACTGCGACCAAGAATTATCTGATGTAGTTATTATTATAATCTTTACTGAACCAGCCCTGGAATTAATAAAAATCTGTATATGGATATGATTTTCTCTGATGGGACCACTATGGAAGCCGTAGTAATTATTAACTATCCTTTGAAGGGAAAGATTAGGTCTTCTTCAGGTGGATAAAAAAAATGCTCTCCCTTAAAAAAAAAATGCATACAATAAAGTAAATCTCTTCTGCACTGCACACATACTACACTTTTGTATAACTCTGGATGTCAGAGTAAAGGCAGACAGATCCACCGATCAGCCACAACATTCTGACCACTGACAGCTGAAGAGAACAACATCCATCATCTTGTTCTAATGCAACGTTCTGCTGGGAAACCTTGACGTTCATGTGGATGTTTGACATGTACCACCACCTAAACACTGCAGGACAAACAACCCCCTAGTCTCCATGGCAACAGCAGTCCTTGATGCCAGCTGCCACCCTCAGCAGGACAAACTAAAACTGCTCAGGAGTGGTCCGAGGAACACGACAGAGCTAAGCTGTTCACCTGGGTTCCACACTCCCCACATCCAGATCTGATTGAGCATCTGTGGGATGGTCCAGGATCAGCCTGGTCTAGGTAGGACCCACCCTGCAACCCACAGGACCCACAGAATCCACAGGACATCCCCAGAGGTTCTGATGAACCACTGGGTCAGAGGAGTTTTAGCAGCATAAAGGGACCAACACAGTATTAGTCAGGTGGTCAGAATGTTGTACTGTTATATTGTCATGCTGATTATATGATCAGTAAATGTTACCATCAATTATAACGTCCACATTGATCAGGAAAAAAACAACTATCAGTTCATTCAGAAACTGTGGGGTTAAACCTAAAAACACAGACCTCAACAGCAGTTTGTTTCAAAGCAGAACACCAGCTGGTTTTCACTAAAGAAGCTTTCAAAGCAACAATTAAATGACAGTTTTGTTCTCATTAAGTTCACAGAGTCAGAGTCAGCCAAAATAATGTACACACACCAGGAAAAGAAAAACTTTAATAAATATTTCATTTGTATCAGTACTTCTATACATATAGATTCCTCTTTCTAAGTTTGATCAAATCACGATAACTCTGTGTCCTGTTGTACGATGTTTTCCCAACAGATGGCGCTACCCTCATGAATGGAGCATCAACAAGTGACGTCTACAACACAACAGAAATGTCTGGAAGCCAGTGGCCACCACTTTGAGCACCTCTTGTAATTGTAGAGGCCAAAGATAACTTTTATTAATCTCGTGATGTCTGAATAAATTTGGTATTGAAATATTTATGCAAGTTTTTCTTTTCCTGATGTGTGTAAACATTATTTTGGCTGACTCTGTATAATGGGTTTCTGACAGGTCACCAGGCAACATCTTTTTATAATAATGACAAACATACCTGCATTCTACAGGAGTGATTTTCCTCATGTGCAGGTAAAGATGTGTGAGGAGCTTAGAGATGACAGGAGCAGGAGTCATCCTCACTAATTCAGCTTCCACCTAGAAACAGAAAGACCACAAACAAACACACTGATATACTCTCAAACGTTCAACCTCACAGCCTCAAAATATCTGTTTAGGAAGTGTTGTGTTTCTAAATTCTGCTGAAAGCATTGACAGACATTCTCTTACAAGGTTGTGTAAAAAGCAGCCTGTCCTCTGAGCTACTGAGAAATCTTCCTGAACAAAGTTTCTACGTGTAAATCAGCTCAACAAAAACTAAAGCCTCAGTCAGAGATAACAGGTATCGCAAATTATAAACAACTTTCTTTGTTAACTCAGACTTTCTGCTTCAACCTCACATAAAAAGGGGCGTTTAACTCGTCAGGTGACTGAAAATGAACGGCTTGTGCAGTTCTAGATCCAAAAGTAGGATGTTTCAACTCATGTTTTACTACAAATACATGCAATAATAAATAAATACAATGGCTGGTTGTTAGTTTATTCACTATTAATGTGATTTTATATACTGGACTGAACTTGAGCAGTAGAAGAGAGAAGGAATTTAATGAAATTATGGAGATTCAGAGAGGTAATGTTGCGCAATGTTAAGTTAAGCGCAGGTTTAATTCAAACCAGCTGAATGTTAAACTTCAGTGCAGCTCAACGGGTTTCAGTTAACCTTAAAGTAAAATAACTTTTTTAAAAGCTAAAATACACAGCAGAGAAATACAGGTTGAGAAGGTCATTCTAATAATGAGGACAGTTGCAGCAGCAACTAACAGGTGTTCAGCGGTAAGTTAGCCACCTGTGTTAATTAGCCCGCTAGCTAACTTAGCCGCTTAGCTAGCTAACGCGTCCGGACCAACTGCTCAAACACGACAAAACACAACTCTTCACAAGTCGCTGACTTAACGTACAACAAAATAACGCTACAGGTTAGAAGTATTTATCTTCTTACCGTGTTTTACTCCAAAAACAAGATCAACAGCAGCCAGAGATGCTACCAGACGTGCTGACCATAGATATACACAGATTAGATCCGCTAGCGCGCTGTCTTCTATATTATCTATGGTCTGACCAATCACTGCTCTCTGGCTCCGCCCTCTGAGAATCTTGTTGTCGTTTGGCTCCACGCTTGCTGATGACCACTTCCGGTCTCAGAAAATGAAAAAACGGACCTTTTTTCGTTTCTGTCTCTTACTGATTTTACTTTCTTGTTATTCTAAATATAAAATGAAAATCAAAGCATTTTTAAAATTTCGTATATCCCTTTTTGATCATTAAAAGGAAAAACGCCTTGTATTTCAATTTTAATTCTTGTATTTCAAAACGAAAATCAAATAACCACTCGTTTTTTGTTTTTCAATACCCTTCAGAACGGAAAATCCAATTACCAGATCCGTACACGGACCGTTACTCCTGTGAGTGTCAAACTAGTTTATAACTGGGTTATTACGGCTGAATTATGGAACCCAAAACTTGCTAACAGGTTTTTAGAGTGTTTTTCCTAAAATATTCTAAAATTACATAAATGGTCACAGCAATAAAGGAAAAGAATTGTTGTATTTTCAACTTTGTAAATCACATGTGATGTATGGCTGTTAAAAATGTATATTATTTGTTTACCAAATTTAAGCTTAACTTCATAATCTTTTATTAAAATCACATTATTTTACTTGTCTGATTCTGTATTGTGTCTATGTAAAAATACAAAGTTATGCATTTGTTTGTGCAACAGAAAAGCTATCAATTAGTAATTCAACTCCAACCAACAACCACATGAAAAAAAAAAAACATTCACTTTGACTGAGCTGGGGTGAACCAAAAGCAAGCAGATAAGAGATAAATATGGATTGTTGTACATGTTGCTTCATGAAATCCAACTTTTGTTTATGTTTTGTTTTGATTCTGGCATGTTAACTATGTCATACTGCACAAATCTAATCAAATCTAAAATAAATGAGTAAACAAATGAATATTGTTGGAAACTTTGACTTTTTACTTTGGTATTCCCCTCTAAAAATGTCAGTGACCTCATCTGGCCAACCGCTGTAAAAATAAATAAAATAAAATAAAATAAAATAAAGGCATATGCATAAATGAATAAATGAATGAATGAATGAATATTGGAAACTGGCTTGTGGCTTTAGTATTCCATCCCAAACATTCTGGTGAACCCATCTGGCCAACCCCTATAAAATAAAATAATGAAATAAAATAAAATAAAATAAAATCAAATAAAATCAAATCAAATCAAATCAAATCAAATCAAATCAAATCAAATCAAATCAAATCAAATCAAATCAAATCAAATCAAATCAAATCAAATCAAATCCATATGCAGATATGAATAGATAAATACATAGATATTGTTGGAAACTTTGACTTTTGGGTTTGGCATTCCACCCCAAAGAATTCTGTCACTTCTGGCCATAAAAATAGGTGAAATAAAATAAATACATATGCATAAATAAATAAATGAAATGGCTTTTGGTTTTAGCATTCCACCCCAAAATTTCAGTGACCTCATCTGGCCGACCCCTATTAAAATAAAATAAAATAAAATAAAATAAAAAAATCTGCATTTGCACAGATAAATAAATAATATTATTGGAAACTTTGGAAACTGGTTCTACTTCATCTGACCAACCCCTACAGCAATTAACAAAATAAAATAAAATAAAGTAGGTGCATAAATAAAAATAAATAAATAAAAAGATAAATAAATATTTTCGAAAACTTTGGCTTTTGGTTTTGGTATTTCATCCCCAAAATTTGAGTGACCTCACCTGGCCAACCCCTATTAAAATAAAATAAAAAAAAATTTGCACATGCAAAAAGCAATAAATAAATAAATAAATAAACGTAAATTAATAAATACATGTTGCAAACTTCCCATCGACAGAACGTGACGTGCTCCGGCTCCTCCTCCCCGCCGTCCCGCAGCCAGTCCTCCCCGGGCTCGCAGCGCCGCAGCCCCGCCTCCCTCGGTGAGTGCAGTGGGTAGTGGTAGCGGCAGCGGTAGCAGGGCCCTCCCTCTGTCTCTGCAGATAAATATTCGCAGCCTGCTATTCCAGGCATGGATGACGGTTGCAGCGAGACATGGCAGTGCGACATTATACCCTCGACTTCAGCCTCTCTACGGCAGGTAAGGAAAGGCGCCGTGAAGTCAGTCGGCTCTGGCAGTTTCAGTCACTGCACCAGGGCTGCATGCTAGCTAGCTGCTTAGCCTGCTAATATCAACCTGCTAGTCTGTATCTGCCCTTCAAAACACTACATTGAGTTGCTCGAAACATGGCTGATAATGGCACGCACATGGACACATATTTGACAAATTGGAGTTCAAAGCCTAAAGTTATTGTCGGTGAATATTTTTTATGTAATTTGTGCTCTCGTGTGTTGTTGTACATGATGTGTTCAGTCCCATTGCTGTGGACAGCGGCTCAATACCTTTTCCTGCTAACAATGTGAATAAAGTATGTTCAATCCAGCGGACAGGACTGGAAGTGGCGCATTTTCCGCCATTTTTGTAGTTTTTTATGTGTTGAACTGTAAATGCGAACAGGGAGCTGATGATGTTCCAGGTGTGGTGCCAAAAGGTGATTGTCTGCCAAAAAATAGTTGTTGGTGCTTGTTAAAGCTTGTGTAAAACGCCTGTGGCTGCTTTTACCTTATTTAAACTGACAATAATATGCAAATACACATAGAGATGATCTCTTTTGCAACCATCCTTATTCCAATATGTGGTTACAAAAAGCAGTACCTATGCTTTTACCTTTAAATGTCAAGATAATCAATGTAATGATAGAATAATGAATGTTAGTATAATTTCATAATGATGTGTTAATAAAAAAAGGACATATATCAGCTTTTCAGTTACATCTAGTGATAAGTGATAGTAGATTTATTCAACATTACATTTAAAGATACAACTTTTTTTTTTTTCAAGGTAAAAATCGTTGCCGAAAATGAAGGCATTAACTTTTAGGTAGTTTTGAAACATAGCTATGCATTACATTTTATAGACTGATCATGTTTTTTTTATGTTAAATCTTAATCTGAAACGTAACTAGTTTTTACACCAATGCATTTAGTTGATGGCTAAAAATAGATGAGGTTTTACTCATTAAAATATCCCACATTACATTAAGACAACCGACTATTAATACAGTTAAAATAGCTGCTTACATGTTCATCCATATGTAATACTATAATGCAAACTCAACAGTAATGAATGTAGTTATATTACACTGTCAGGGTCCATTCTACCTCTGAGATCACAATTGTGTTTTCGTTGTTCCATCCTCTGTGTGTTCCCAGTTGACTCCGCCTCGACAGTTTCTGGTCTGATGTCCATATTTCATGAGCAGGAGCTGACAGAGACTGTTCATGACACAAATGGACATGGATACCTTGCTACATTTGTTGGCAAGAATGGCCGGTAAGAGCAAGTTTTTTTTTTTCTTGTCATTTTTGTTTTTAGACAAACAATCCTAATCTCCTAAAATACCTTTTGGTCACCTAATTTTTTGGTCTGAGAGTAATTCACAACGCATTGTTATCCTAAGTCTCCTAAGTCAGTAAGATCATAAACAGTTAAAACTTGTAGGTAATTTGACTAAATACACAAGCCGTTTGGAAAAATACATTAATAGAGCATCCCAATGACAGTTTGGATTGTGTTCTCATATGCACTAGGTTATCAATTAAGTTCAAATTTATGAAATAATATACGATCTGGCTGTGATATTTGATTAGAAACTTGTATACTGTAGTGATCATGCAAATAAGGATATGAATAATCAATTTACCATGTTCTATGTAAACTTCATTAATAATAGTAAAACTATTTTATGAATTAGCACAAGCAATGCTAATTTGTCCTTTTGGTCTTCTGAAATAGCTTGTCTTTTCCTGCCGGTTTGGAGCTACTTTTAGCCTTTAGCCCCAGATCTATAATTGACTATGTAGTTTTTTTAAAAAAGTTTTTTGTTTGTTTGTTTTTTATCAGTTATTGCCTGCATGAATTTGGGTAGATTTGATAGTGTGACACAGAGGCTGAAAGTAAAAATACACATTTACTGCACATTCTGAACACAAACATGGTCAGCAGAGAGGCAAACTTTAATCCAGCAGTGATGTAATAAATGCTTTTTACTGTGAAAATTTGCTACCATGCATATTAACTAACAAGAAACCAAAAAAAACCAGAAGTGCTGTTGTCACTGTTGCTTTGCGTATGTTTATCTTGCTTCTCAGGGTTGCCATTCTGCGTGTGCACTCCCATGGGTTGGTGACCATTGATCTGCAATGTTATGAAGAGGATAACATTGCACAACTTGACAATGTAAGTGATTACAAATTCCCTTCATCCTGTGCCTAAAAGCTGAAACAGACAGTGAGTGTCCGGGGCAGCATTTCATGTGAAGCTGCCGACTTTTAAGCATGTCAGGGGAGATAATAAAACAATAGTCAGTCATAAAGATTTAATAGCCCTACACAAAAGCAGACCAAACTATAAACAACCCTGTACAGGGTTTCCCGGAGACATAAAAGTTTGTGCCACAAAATATTGCAAGGACATGCTGAACATCTGTGCACAACTTGTCCTTATTGAAGATGCTGTTTGCGTCCGCTTATTCACGTTTTTGGTGAAAACAAGAAGCCTTCACGAAAAGTTGGGACTAGCTTGGATCAGTTCTGCTTTCGGTCCAACCTACCTCAATAACCAATCCCCCAGTTTACTGTAGTCTCACCGATCACGGCAGAGCATCTCTACCTCTGTGTCGCTCAAACTGTGTCAGTGGTTTTTTGTAACCAAGAAAGTTAGCTACCAGTTCAGCATGAAGAATGGCAATAAGAACGGCCTTTTCTCTGGCTTTCTAAATGTGCCAATTCCAATCTCATCTATATCAAGGGTTAAAATGTTAGTCTGAATTTTTTGAAGTGGGGTTTGTCATGGAATATTCTCTGGCGACTGCTCACAAAATTATCCTAAATTATTCCAACACATTTGAGGAGAAGAAAACTAACAGGCTCATTGCACACTACACTAAATACAAAAAATGACATGGTCGTGACAGCAACTGATTAAGGCCACAAGTATAATCCTTTGCCCTTCCCTGCGGGCACCATATTCCCAAGAAGCACTTGATTGTTCCCTCATGCTTGGGAGTTGTTTTGCAGCCTTGCAGGCTTTGTTTACAACTTCATACCATTTCTGCTCAGCCTGTCTTGTGCCCTGAACAATGTGTCCTTGCAGTATCTTCTGAGCCAGCAAACTGATACACGTGGGGCTCACAAAACGGTGTCATCAAAGCTGATAGGGACTACTTCCTTATATGTAATGATTTTGAACCTTGTGAGTATTTACAGTCATTACATTTAGCATATGTGATTATATATTTCTACATGCTTATTAAATGCATGTAAGCATGTGGTTGAAATGGCCTAAATGGCTTTACTCTTGATGATATTTCTCCCACAGGTTGTATGATGTACTTCTCCATAATCGATGTATTCCTACAGTAGATAATGGCCAGTGAACATTATATTGGTCTGCTGAAAGCCACCGTGTTGACAAAAATAATAATTTGCCTTCACAGAGCACAGGTTTGTTATTGTGCAGCTGTGGTGTTTTTGGTTCTGAACTAATGTGTTGCAATAACACAAACAAACTGACCAATCGAGGCAGCGGTGAATCAGCAATTCTTGTGTTAAAATTACTATTTTTGTCACTGGAGTCTGGTGGCTTTGAAGAGAGCAATATATCTGGCTTCAGTTCTTCATTGAACAGGTCAGTCTGACAGCTGTATGAAATATGTTTTGCTGCTGACCCTTTCCAAAGCACTACAATTATTACACATGTAGTACCGAGTATGGATAAGTACCTCATACAAACCCACTTAAAACTCTGAACCAACATTTTAAGAGGACAAGGGAAATTTTGAGGGAGTTGGCATAACCAAAAATGCAGTCATGACCTAAGAAACAAACAAAAAAAAAACCCCAACAACCTCTTCTTATTACATTTCCAGAAAATACAGTCTCTCCTTTTCATTGTTCAGGCCATCAGGTCAGG
Source organism: Amphiprion ocellaris (assembly GCF_022539595.1). NCBI lineage: Eukaryota > Metazoa > Chordata > Actinopteri > Pomacentridae > Amphiprion > Amphiprion ocellaris. Next base: position 13,471,164 of record NC_072779.1, on the reverse strand, counting down.
CTGACCTGGAGACATCGTCATTTGCAGTTGTAAACAACATCTGGTTTCTAAAAGTTACTTATCTCAAACATGAATAGTATCACATACTTCATCATCAATTGAAACCCAAAACCGTCAGTAATCATAGATGGAGGATTCTAACTGACAGAAAGAGCCTTAGGGGGAGGACATCTAAGGACAACTTAGATCTTTTTTCATTAAGCGAAAGATCCTAATACTTCCTCTTCTCTGAGTAATGTTTTGAGTCCAAGTTTCCACCACAGTAGCTTGCCCACGGCTATAATTTCTAGTCATGGAGAAGAGATAAAAACATTTGAAAAAACGTATCACCGGATCCAAAATTAATACACACCACAGCATGCAGGTTGAGTTTTCCATGAAATGACTCTAGAATACCACCAAGGTTATCTCCCGACATTGTTGGACCACATACTGACATATATTAAAACACCTAAACATCAAATATGATTTTGCAGTGCCTTTAAATAGCCTTTTGATCAACATAATGCAGACCAATACTGCCTGACTCCTGGCATCCTGTCTGGAGAACATGCACTTTCATGCTGCTAATTGCTCCAGAACATCCAGTTCCTACATGCACGGTCAAACAACGTAACTGCGACGCTGTTTGCTTCTTATGTTCTGCAGTGTATTCAAGTGCTTCCCCATGAAGTATCCCACAATATGAGGAAGATTTATGTCTTCTTGAGCTGTTGCGATGTTTTTAATCCCTGTTCTTTCTCCACAGCTTTTAAATGCACTGGAAAAGAAGCTAAAAGTTCTCTTAAATGGCAATATTACAAGGATTAAAAAGTACGTACCTGGATGTTCATGGCTTTGGAAAATGCAATCGCAGTATTTTACGCACCTTGCATGCTGCAGTGATACTGTTTAACTGCATTGTCCTCCATTTCCCTTGAAGGTTACCGGCCATCGTGCGAGGAGCAAACGTTGATCGATACTGGCCCACAGCTGATGGCAGACTGATTGAGTATGACATTGACCGGGTGGTGTACGAAGAAGATTCTGCATACCAAAACATAAAAATATTGCACTCACAACAGTATGGAAACATCCTCGTGCTCGATGGAGATGTTAGTAAGTGTATACAACACGACAGTACATGGCATGGAAGAAAATGTCATTATTGTTTGTTTGTTTTTCTGGTGTACAGGTGTAACATAATGTACTAGATTATTCTTGCATCATTGAGTTCAGTGGTTCAGTGCTGTTTTAGCGTCTAAACCAGGGGTGTCAAACATGCGGCCCGCGGACCAAAGCCAGCCTGCCAGAAGGTCCAATCGGGACCGTGGGTCGACTTTGTAAAGTGTAAAAAATAACAGAGAAGACATCAACTGCAAATTGTAAATTTGTAAAAGTGTAAATTTAAATAATTTCTAGACCATGACAAGTTGTTTTGATCATAAAGTAAAATACTAGATTGTTCATTGTTCTTTTGTCATTCTGTCTCATTTTTGTAATATTTTGTCTTGTTTTTGTTGTTTTTTAATCTTTTATCTTTCCATCTATTTGTTGTTTGTCTCATGTTTTTTTCGTTTTGTTTTTTGTTTTGGGTTTCCTTTTTGTCTTATTTTTCATTCATTGTTTTGTGTTGTTTTTGTCAGTTTGTTTTTCTTGTCTCACTTGTGTTGTCTATTTTTTTGTTATTTTGTTTTTCGCTTTTTGTCTCATTTGTGTTGTTTGTCCATTTTTTGTAACTTTGTATCTTTTTTGTCTAATTTTTTGTCTGTTTTTGTTTTGTTTCATGTCATTTGTCTCTTTTGTCATTTTGTGTCTCATTCTTGTAATATTTTGTCGTTTTTGTTGTTTTTTTTGTCTGACTTTTGTCATTTACAGTCATAAAGTATAATACTATTATCATTCAGTTCCAGATGACTAAATGTTTTGTGCCTTTGTGGACACTCTCTGATCTGTACATTGTAATGTATAAATGATAAACTGAGGCATAATGTTGTTGAAATTTAACAAATTTTTCCTAAGAAATGTCAGGTTGTTCATAATGTTTTGTAAAAAGATAATTCCTTTAATGTGAACATTTTCAGAATGTACCTTTTGTTCACTAAAACAAAGGAAAAATTTGGGGTTATTATGCTGTAGTTTAACTGGTCCGGCCCATTTGAGATCATACTGGGCTGAATGTGGCCCCTGAACTAAAATGAGTTTGACACCCCTGCTGTAAACGGTACATTTACCTTGCAGACCTGGCGGAGAGTGACTTTGCCTACACCCAAGCCATCACAGGAAATGGAAAAGAGAATTACGCTGGAAAAGAGGTGCTGATACTGGGAGGAGGTGATGGAGGCATCCTTGCTGAGTTGGTCAAACAAAAGCCAAAGATGATCACCATGGTGGAGATATCCTTTATGGGTTCTGTTCTGCTGTATTGTAGCTTAGTTTTTTTTTCCTAGCATAAAGCAATGCAGTTCATTTTCACACTGTTTTACTATTATTTCTACATCTGCACTTGATTGGTCGTTCCTTAACTGAGCATCTACATTGACCAGAAGGTGATAGACGGGTGCAAAATGTATATGAGAAAAACCTGCGGGAACATCCTTGACAACCTGAAGGGAGACTGTTACCAAGTGAGTTTCTTTACTGAGGCTGTTAACACTAGTTTTCTGATTGAGAGGAATGATAAAACCATATATATAGGACAGAATGAGAGAAGCATTAGAGAGAAAAAAGTAAGTCAGTGAATAAATGTGGAGATTATTATGCATTGCTTTAGTATAGAGTTGTTTTTCTTCATTTTTTGGGTATGTAATATTCCCAAAAAAGCTGCAAGTAAGATGAGAGAGTAGAAGACCAAAATGTTTCAAATATAATTTAACATCATATAGAACAACAGACAATGACAGATGTTTACAGATTTTTTTCTCCTTTCAGGCAAGAGCTAGATAAACGTGCATGTTGAATAATCTCCTTCTGTCCTGGATCACAGATATTTATTGAGGACTGCGTTCCCTTGCTGAAGAAGTACGTCCAGGAAGGAAGGACGTTCGATTATGTAATTAATGACCTCACTGCAATCCCAATATCCACCGCACCAGAAGAAGGTTTCTATCCATCCATCTATCAGTCTATCTATCACGGTGTTACATAAGTGCATTGTTCAACATCTGTCCGGTCCTGTCTGTCTGCTTTCGTAGACTCTACATGGGAGTTCCTGCGTCTCATCTTAGATCTGTCAATACAAGTCCTGCACCCCAGTGGGAAGTATTTCACACAGGTGAGTTAGTAACTGCTTAGTGGAAACGGTTCACATTAGCATTGTGTCAATACAAATTTTTTAGATGAGCGTCGAGATGACTTTGAGGTAAGATAAAGATGTTTTTTAAATTAAAATGTTTTTAATTTTCTGGTAAATATGAACCTTTCCATGCCTTAGACTGATTTAAGCCCAAGTGTCAAGTGTTGTCCCACTTTCAATGACGCGTGAATATCATTGATGATTTTTGAGGGTTTGTGTGCAGTTTCCCCACTTGAAAAAGGATCTTTCATCTACCCAGGTTATGAGCTGGGCTCCACTCATGAGTCAGACAGTTGCTTTCTTTTCTTCCTGTTTTATTTTGCAATGATTGCAAGGTCATGGAATACATGATGGCAACTTAGGTGACAGGTTTAGTTGATAGGGTAAGTTGATAGGGTTAGTTGATAGGGTTAGTTGATAGGGTTAGGTGAAAAACCTTTAAACAAAACACAAAAGAACAATGTTCACAATATTGCATTCGGCAGATAGTAACAGCCGTTCCCCATGTACAATTTCACCTCATTAGTAAATGCAGCTCAATTTATGTTTGTTAACCTCAACATCAAATAACTGAAGCAACAAACCATGGCATGACCAATTTTCAACAAATCCTATGCCGCATATAATTTTACCTGCATTTTAAAGAGTTGATTTTACTCACATTTTAACAAATTTTACTCAACATTTCTATCAGACTTTTAAAACTATTTATATACTTTTTAAATCATATTTTTAAAATTATTTAAAGTGCATAAAGTGACTTTTAAAGTGCATTCCGTTCCAGATCCAATAAATAACAAATAGAATAAAGTGCATAGTACAAACTCACCATTACAAACAGAATGAATTAACTGGTCTTTTAACCTTAGCTGGAAAACCTCTAATTAGCACCAATTAGCCTGCAATCTTATTTTCAACTGAGCAATTACAAACACACAGCAATAAATGGCATACAGATATAAGAAAGTTAACAACCAGCCGCTCGTGACTGACGCAGATCTCCGTGGCTAATGCTAATGCTAACACGTTCTGCAGCGGCTCACATCGGCAGGTTAAACAGTCTCCTAGATCTTTCATGATTCTGCTCTTACCGACTGCTCCCCGGATTTCTGTAGATGAAGCAGTCCTGCACAGTTTGCCGCAGATCCTCACGCTCACAGCCACTTTGTTTGAGGAGCTCATTCATTCTCCTTTCTCCTCCGTGCTGCGTGTGTCCCTTTTTATGCCGCAGGTAGCAAACCTGCAGCCGCAGATTGGTTCCGCCCCAGCTGAGTGTAGCACCTGTGTGAATGCTTCTTCTTTCTATCAGATTTCAGCTTCTTCTTTCTATGAGGTTTCAGCTTCTCCCCGTTTGACTTGACACCAAGAGAAACTGCATTTCCAGAATATCCTGCTGCCTTTATTTGATGCATTTCTTCTTATAACTTGTAATTTGGGCTTGAAATAAAGGTGGAAATAAAGCTATAGGAAGCACGACACAGTCATTTGAATATTGGTTAGAGATAGAATGACTGTCTTATTTGATAGGAAGAATGAAACAGTTTGAAGCGCTAACATTTTGATGTTGTAAAGCTTAGTTTTAAATACACAAACAGGAATATTTCATAGTATGGGAGAGCAGCTAACAAGACGCACTGGAACACACAAGTTCCACTTACAACCTTCCCGTAACAGCAGGAAAAAAAACCAGTAGCAGGTGTGTTTCATGACATTTTTTTCTGCTAACAATCATCAGGGGAACAGTGCGAATCTGACAGAGGCACTGAGTCTGTATGAGGACCAGCTGGAAAAGCTCTCGTGTCCCGTGGGCTTCTGCAAAGAGGTGGTGTGTGTGCCCTCCTACTTGGAGCAGTATCCTTTTATCAGCTGCAAATGATGATGATCAAATGTAGATCACAGACCACAGCACAGCTGACAAAAATAACCACCTTAGAAGTGTTTTTATTGCAGTTTGTAGCTTATTTTAGTAGCTCTGGCTCTTATTTCTAGTGGTAATAATAACCTTGTACTCGACGGGTAATTGCTGTGATCATTACAATATCTGACTACCTGAAGGTGTTTTTTTTTTTTTTTTTGCCTCATCAAGCATTGTTGTTCCATTGTAAGCATTTAGTCACTTCACTTATAACTTTTAGGCAACATACATTTAAGTTTAAGGCATTCAAGATAGTTAAAATACTTTAGAACCAAGTGGAAACAATGGCACTGATCGGATGCAGTCAGTTACATCAGTCGACCCCAGAACTCGTAATTACAACACAAGGAAAAAACTGAGGTAAACACGAGGTAGACAGTATGTTTCAGACATATTCTTACATTTACACGACTTGCAGAAACTGAGTAGTGGAGAAAATGAAACATCTTCTGTGTCTACCATTTAGGAGCTGATAGCAGGTTCTCAGGTGTAATGTTAATATGATGGCTTAGGAGCAGCAACACACAACACTTTCTCCAGCAGTTCACTTCAGAATAACAAAAGTGTTAACGATACAGCAATAAGCCACTTTTAAATTACATTCATCAAGGGACAGGATCACTGTGAATAATCTGTAGTTACACCCATATATTTAACACAACTGATAATTTACCTTCATGATTTATTTCTAATTGGAAAACATTCGTCTCCATAATGTGTTGAATTCATCTAATCTTGACCAACTTGCCATTTGATCTAGATGCAGACTGTGAGAACTAAAAATATTCATCAGATTAATTTGTTCCTACATTCCTAATTTGGGACAAAGCAGTAATCTGTCATGTTTTGTTGTGTGTACTCCTTAACTGTACTGTATCAGATGGGTCTTCTACACAGCATGGAAGAAGTAAAGACATGCAGTTTTCTCTGCTTTAATTCCCAGCAGCTGGAATGTGAATGCTCCTCTCCTTTCTCCTGTAGCCCTAAAAAAGTGTGCTCAGACTGAACGTCCCATGAAAATTAGAGGCAACAAAAAGTTGAGATGAATTCGTTATTATGGGGGATTTAAATTTTAAGAAGGAAATCTTTAATCTAAAACAGTTTCTGAGTCTGAGTTGTTGATACTTGCACAGGCACACTCCTCGTCACGCTTGGCAGCCTGTGTCCAGTATTAGTGAGCTACAGCTGACTGACCACTGGAAGCAACAGCGCTGTAATCAGCTGTTTCATGGACTGCAAAACACTCCGACTTAATTCACCCGTGTTGGTTTGAAATAATCAGCACAAAGAGTCACTTCAAATTCAGTCTGAGCACATCTTAAGGGGAACACTGACAGTTTTATCATCCCCTCTACTATCCCCATTCCACCTCTCTTCCCTCCTGTGTTTTAGTTGTGTTTTTCCATTGTTTGCTACAACTGCTCAGTTGTATTACATTTATGTTACTTGATTTGAAATGTCCATTTGCATGTCCTCTGGAGGAACTGTTAGATGTTGAAACACTGATTTGATACACTGATAATATGGTGTGACTCATCTTACCATAGGCGTGTGTTCTCTTTTTTTTTTCTTTGATCTTGAGTTTTGAGCTCAAATCGTGTGATGCCTAGGCACAGCCTACCTGGACTGAGTCGCTTTTAAGCTTCATAAAGCTTTATTTTTGTTACTGGCACTCAAATTTGATCTGATTCTTTCAGGTTGAATGGAGGCAATATGATCAGGCCCAGAGAGACTGAAGTGTTTGAGTCCAAATGTGTTTTAAAAGGGAAACAATTCCTCCACATTAATGCCACCTTCTGTGCTTGTGCTGTTTTTATGTCATGTTTTATTTGCACCTTTGGTTTCTCCTGATATACTTTAAGTTTTTTAAGACTATATTAGGTGCATGTAAAGGACAGTGAATGTAGCTTGCATATACAGTTCACAGCACATTTGATCGACCCTGTGGGACATTTATTTATTCATTTTAATTTCACCAAATGCTGTTCTGTCCTACTTGAGATAATTTTGTGACCATCTACAATTAAAGTGTGTTGGGGGAAAATGCTTTGGCTGTTTGTCTAATTTGACTGATTTTATTTTTTCACATCCTTTATAGATAGATGAATGAACATGTTTATCCGGGACTTTGTATTTCAAGTGTCAGCCAGTACTATGGTCTTCCAATAATAATAAGCAGGATGTTTGTTTGTTTTTTTTAAAATCTTGCATCAAACATTATAAATAATTGATGGATGTGCGTTTAACAGAAATCAAGTTGCCCCTTAAGATGAACCATTAATTACTGTCAATCAGTAATACCAGCATGCTGACATGCTAAACGCTAGCTCCTATAAACTATGATCATCTACAGGATAATTCCTTCGAACATTTCTGTCGTCAAAACTTTTGCAAAACAAAATACGATATTTGGCCCTTAGTTTCCACTTCGAGGCAATAAAAGGATGTTTTTTCTTTTTTATTTGAGATATTTATGGAGCTCTGTTTTGTAGTTGCAGCCTGTCTGTCAGCTTCCAATAATCTCTCAAAACATGAAGAAATTGCAACACTTGGCTTTAAAAGTGAAAGTCTGTTATTAGAAATGTAGACTTATGTGCAGCATACATTGGGCTTGACCATATTTCTCCTGCTATAATAACATCAGTCTAACATGCTGGACTGGACTTTCACCAGTCATTTGGCTTGTTAAACATCAGTTCATGCAATTTGCTTCTGGCATATAAAAACCTATAAAGATAACATCTCTGTACAACGAATGAAGACTATACAGGTCCACTGTAAAAACAATGAATACAAGGATATAGGTAGAAGGTAAAAAAAAAAAAAAATCAAGCTTCATTTTTATTTTAGGATTGGCGATTCCAAAACATTTAACTAACACAGTACATCCTACAGGCTCATAGAGGATATATACGCCACTAAACATACTGTGATATTGTTTTTGGATCAGGATGGTTGTGAGTTTCTGTACTGGCTGTTGATCTCGTTGAGGACCACGTCCATACTGGGTTGTTCATCTCCTGTGATTACTCTGTCGTCAAACGGGCTCCCTGTTTCACAGAACTACTGTTACTACTTATCTCATATTGATAAGATCTGTGGCAAACTATTTTTAACAAGTGATATTTCTAAAAGTGCTGTGGGCAGATGAGTAAATCACTCACAATGTGACTTAACATCTCACTGTCAGGGGAGTTGTGACAAACACAATCTCAAAATGTTTTCACTTACCAATGCCATGAGTCGCCTCTGAAGACTCGCTGAAAAGGAAAGTAGAGGAGCTGGTCGAATTGTTGTACTTGTTGGAATTGGAGGAATTTGAGGAATGAAGAGATGTTAGTTTGCTCAGTGATGATTTCTTCACAGTCTTCTGTGTTGCAGTGCGACTCCATTCTGTGAAAAGAAGTTCCAAAGAAAGGTTAAAATGTCAATTCATTTAGACCAGTCACTGGGCTTGAATCTTTCACTTTAAACCAGTAGTGCATGAATTTTAATCATACAGGTTTCTTGCTAGACTACTAGCATCAGTGAAATGTACAGTGAACATCTCTAACCTGAGTTCTCTGCTAGTCTCATTCTGCCACAGCAGAGGTAGGTCCTCCACTGCCGCCTCACATTTTCCTTCACTGCACAGTGGAATACGAATATAAAGAAACCTGCAAAACAGACAGCTTATGATGCCACAGGGACTCTTTTGGACATACAAGAACAGATTATAGAGAAGACATGGAAGCCTAACTAGATGATTTCAGTAAAACGTGGACAAAATGAAGCTAAGCGGAGAAACTGTCCACTGCAAACATCAGTTATAGTTATCACTCATTTCCCTCTTTGAACATGACCTGCTGCTCAGGTTGAAGCTCTACACATATTATACAATCAGGTATTACTATGGACATTTCAGGTGGCCTAACCTGCGGTCACATCTGAAATAAAGTAGTTTAGATAATCCAGCTAAATGTTGGATTCTTACTGGCTGGCAGATTCAGTTTGTTGCTCTCACTGACTTACTTTCTGTAATGTTAGTGACACTACAGCAATTGTTTCAGTGCATACAATGTAAACATGCTCAATTATAACGAGGGTTAAAACTACAGAATTAAAAAAAAAATGAATTGAAAAGTCTAGTGTTTTTTTTCTCTCCATATATTACTGTTGGGTTATTTGACCAAACTAAAACATGGTTTATCGTGAAACACTCTTAGTCACAACATGTTTAACATTGTTAAACATTGTTATTGAACAAAATAACATGTACATGGCATTTAAAACTACATGTTGTTAATAATCAACAACTTATAGTGATATAATGCATGTTTGTGACATAAATAACCCAACAATAATGTGAGAAATATTTGCTTTCTATCCCCAATTGAGTTGTGCTAACCTGCTTTGCACACTTCTTTTACCCAGTGACTTTGCTCTCATTCAGGTTTTGCTGGTCCCACTATTACACCCAAATATGTCGACTCACCTTGCAAGGAGTTAAAGATGGTAAAGAGGGACATGAAAGCGAGGTTAACCGGCCCCCACGCAAAAAAAGCGAAGCCCCAAGTGAGGCCCAGCAGGATGCTTATTCCCGCCATGCTGCGCACATCCTGCAGCGTGGTCCGGTGCTGAACATTGTGAGGGTTCTGCCTTTTTATCCGGCACAGCTGGACCAACACTACGATGAACATGACGAAGTTGAAGAGAAAGATGACGCAGAAATAGGCCACCACTGCCACGTAGAAGGCGATGTCATTCTTCAGCCAGCAACTGAGGGAGAGAACAAGGTTGGGTGAGAAAATAAATGGTTATTGTCGTAGCCGGTTGGATTTCATGTATCGTCAGTTTGAGCTGTTTTTTTTTTTTTTTGCATTATAATGTGTAAAGAAGCCTTAGGACAGAAAACTCACAACTCATTGCTCGTGCCATCAGAAGACCTTCCATAGGAGACAAGACCATAGTTGTCTTTGTCAATTGCAATGACAATAATGACCACGATCATGGGGACGCCCCAGCCGACCAGCGAGAACTTCAGCATGTAGCGTGATATGTAGCTGTTGAAGACTTTCACCAGAGCCAGGTACATGTGGACGGCCTCCAGTCCCATCCAGGTGAAGGCAACCAGCAGGAAGTAGTGAAGGAACCAGGCAGTGGAAATGCAAAGGCCCACAGAGTCTGGATAGAGAGCCAGCCAGGCGTCCACCAGGAAGACCAGGTTCAGCAGCAGCAGGGCCAGGCACAGCTGGATCAGGATTTTAGATGGAATGTCCTTACGAAGTTTCCTGCAGGGTTGACATGGTTCAGACAACATGAAAGAAACATCTCAGTGAATAATATATTTAAAGTAAAAAGTGCTGTAAAAACAAATCTGCCTCTTTCTAGTTTTTCTGAATTTGACTCGATCTTTATATTTCATCCTGAACTCTACAGTAGCAGTAATAAATGGCAGTCAGCTTCCTTTATTGTATGTTAAGCACCAGAGTATTTCACTTTTAAAAGAGACTCAAATCCCAGACACTTTAAACCATTAGTAACTTGATCTATCATCATCTTGTGGTCAGAAACCAAACAGGTAAATCATAGATGAGGATTAAAATGTCAGCAACCACATCAAAGCTGTACCTAAATCCTTGTTCTGGTATATTAAAAACAAAGCCAAACTGAGAAACGGTGTATCCAAGCAAGATTTAGAAAAGCTTATTCATGCTTTTAATACTTGTCTGGACTACTGTCATTCACACCTTACTTGCCTTCTTAATAAGACCATTAAACATTTGCGACTCATTTAAAATGCTGCCGCTAAAATCCTGATAAACATCAAGAAGAAAGAACAAAATACTCAGATACTTAGATCCCTGCACTGGCTTCTGGTAATCATGACATTTTATTTAAGGCCCTACTACAAGTTTCTGAATGGTCTGAGTTCTGATCAGACACAGTAAAATGCTGTTCAGTCATTACGCTGCCAACTTACATTTGCCCCAAATGTCATTATTTTTAAAAGCAAGACAGTTTATTATCAATTGCTTTTATTTAGTCAGAAAGTCTGGTCTAAACTGCCAGTACTTTTAGAAAACATGTCCGCACTGTTGTTCACTTTGCTTCATTTTTTGCTATCTTATTGTATACTTCATATTTGGCATGTTTTTTCCCTATCGTTTGTCCTTATTGCTGTATTAGTCAATCAATTTTAATTATTCTGTAGAAAGTGTGCTTTATTCAACGTATCTGTACTGTTTTAGATGCACTAAACTTAATTAATTTAATATTATCTTGTTGTATTTTCTATATTATTCTGTGTGCCTTATTTTTTTTTCACCTTTGCATGTAAAGCACTTTGAAAAAACTTACCTGCTTCCTGCTTACTTGCTTAATTGAAAAACACACAGTGGCAGGCAGACAGCAATGCATACAGGCCCATTATTAATTCTACCATACTGGATGTTGATTACTTTTATGGCTCTCAATTCTTACCCAAAGGACAAGTAGGTGAGGAGGGTGACGGACAGGAAGATGGCGGAGATTCCACAGCCGATGTAAGTGATAAAGGTGAGGATGGTGACCTGATCACCACTGGTCAGAGGCTGTCTGGAGAGGTCCTGTAAAAAACAACCCCAAAACAGAGGGAGATGAGTGGATTTCTGTTATTATTCTTATTGATTATGACAAAAAGATGGAATAAAAATCTGATTATGTTCTTACCAGAAGGATAGCAAAACTGGTTAAATGGTCACAGCCACAAACTGTCTCGTTTTCGGTGCTGTTTTGGACAGAACAGCCACTTGAATTCCAACCACCTGCTCCGTCTGCCGGTAGAAAGCATAGTTTAAAACACATTGTCCTTATTTGGTTGTTTGTATTCACTTTGATCTGAGAGACACTGTTAGATAACTTACTATTAAATGTGAAGTCCCAGAAAACGCACGTTGCCACATAGTTTCCCTGCAGTGTGGGGAAAAAGACACCAGTTTACTGTTTCTGATTCTGCATTGTGTTTTTGTTTCCTTTTTAATAATGACAGCTACAACAGTGCTCTTTCAGTATCTGTATTTGAATTGTAGCTGCACACACACACAAATTTTGAGTGGTCACGATTACTGTTCATGCAAACAAGTAACTAAAAGCATTTTTTTTCAACACACATGAAATATTTGAATAGTGCTGCTGTTTGGTTTGCTTTCTTTGCTCGTGAAGCCCGAAGCCTCAGGTAGCGCGGCATCAAACTGTTGCTTTTTAAAATAAAAAGTAAATACATCTAAGGAAGAGCTGTTGCTGAAACCAGTTTGTGAAACTGGACTTACTGGAATAGGCTCTGTGTGTCTCAGGCGAATAACCACATCGTCTTGCAGTTCTGTGATTGACAGGTTGGTCACACTTGCTCCCAGAATCCCACTATTCAGTCTGCGTTCTCCCAAGGATTGGTCCTGTATGGCCATTTAGAGACAACGTAAGTTGACACAAGACAGTTTACATTAGGAATTTAAAATGCAACCCATGTGTTTCCTTTAAAAACACAAAATCTGGGATCAAAAAACACAGACAAATTTCCTATTTTCTTATACTGATGTTAGTAAAAGGCAAAGACCTGGAACACTGTGCTCTTCTGGTAGAAATTGAACTGGACTCTGGAGACCAGCTGCTGTTCCTGGGGGGTCAGGTCCTGGGTGAGGGAGGGGGGCAGCCTGATGGAGCCTTGAGGGATGGAGGAGTCTGTTTTCACACTCCTCCTCAGCCTAGGAGCCCCACGGACCTGCAGCACACATAGAGGGACAGACTCAGGCATTACAAGCAGATTTCATCTTCATATTCAGTTTATATGGGGCACCTGACATCTGTTCTCCTGCAGTAGCAGAACTGCTTCAGGTCAACTCATTTCAGCTTCAAAACAGCATTACGTGTACAATGACGTGTAATCCAGGGATGTACCTAAAAATCATGCTAAAACTCATGTCACTGAGAGAAAGGGAAGTAGGTTGGAAGCAAAATTTATTGACCTACTGACCTTGCTGCATGTTTTGACAGATCACAAGACAAAACCACTGACTTAAACTGTGTATTGCATATTCCTTATTTAAAATCTGAAAAATCTGTTCAATAAAAAATGGAGATAAAGTATAAAAACTCACTTTAAAATGCAGTGGTGCAGAAATATGCAGCAACAAATTAAACTAGCAATACCTGAGTTACTATAGTTACTGTCCACTACTGTTAAGTATGAGTGTTTATCTAAAACATTTCATTCATCCCAACTTAAGGCTTCCAGACTGTTCAAACAGCTCCAACGCAGTTATACTAATGTAAAATAGATCTAAAATAAATTGTTGTATATCTTAAAGGCTTTTGACACATACAACATGAGTGCTGTGATCTATAGCCAAGAAAATACTCATTTAAAACTACAATCTTCATGTCATACCTGTACATTCGCGGGGTCTGAGATGGAAAAAACTGTTTCCTGAAAGTTATCGCCATCTGCTGGTTTCACAGAAAGAGCCACAGCCGGGGACAGCAGAGTCTCAGCATTTTCTCCCAAGACCAGCTTTAACCCCACTGTATCAACAATCCCTATAATCCTGACAAAAAAGGAAATTAATTAGTATTTTCAAAATAATTATCAAAGTAATATTCGTTTTGCAATTTTAGTTACAGCTGTATTTCCCATCCCCTGGTACACAGACCGTACAAGTCTTTAGAATACAGTATTTGCTACCAGGCTAAAGTGACGGTGTAAAAAGCAGAATGATTTTATTGATTATTTTTGGGGTAACTGACCTGAACTTGGCACAGTCTCTGCTGCATTTAAACAGTGCATAAAATGAAGCGAGAGAGCAACATACATGTAAAGTCATATGACCCCCTAAGTAACTTCATTTTTGTGTTCATGTTGAAATCAGCTGTTGAGAGCAGTTGTGCTCCAGTTATGTATGTATTTTGTGCCTCCAAGTGTGACAGTCTGCAAAAATATACCCCAAATAAAAAAATATTTGAATCCAAATTGCCTAAACCATACACAATATAGTCCAATAATTTGGAGATTAACATATATGTTCATCTGTAACCTGTTGGAAGAACTTGACAGCGTCTCCGGTGAAGCATCCAACAGATTACTGACGATATTGACGGAGATGTTTCCCAGCACCAGGCTCACAGTTGGACCCGACAAAAGGTCCTCCAGCTCAGACACCAGCTGATCCACCTGACTGGAGTTCAGCTGAGACGCGTTTCTACTCAGCTCCAGCAGGGCGTTGGCTCGGTCTTCAGCGTCTGTCACCACAATTTAGAGGGTTACTGCAGCGATGTTATGCTATTACAAATGTGGCAACACAGTGCTGAGAACATAACGCACCTATTTCAGTGGTTGTTGGACTTTCTGATGGGGTGGTATTCAAGACTTCTGTTGTGTTCTGTTGTGCTGTAGTCGTGTTGTTTGGTTGTATGGTTGTCACATTTGGACTGATTGTGGTGAACCCAGCCTGGACAACACACTGTTCCTGCAGCAGCACAACGAGACTTTTTCCATTTTGACTATAAAGAAAAATAAGACAAATTACTTGAGTGAAAGTATTTGTTGAATTTTTGCATCAGTCCCTGAAAAATTTACAGGTATTATCAGGTTCAGTGAGTTTGCAAATTTAGTTGTGCAGAGGATGATGTGAAAGGGAGATCAACAAACCAAGGGAGGCTGTTACTCGCTTGGATTTCTGTACAAAAGTTAGCAGGTGTTAGGTTAATGGCGATCAATAAACCAGTGAACTGGGATTGCAGCAGATCATCGCCGGCTTCTAAATCTCCACAAATCGCTGCATGAAATATAAAACAAAACACAAATGAGATGTTTTACAGAACACAGCTGCAGTTATTCCTTGACTGTATGAACAGACTAACTTGTTTTTCTGTGGATAACGTACACACCTGCTCGGCTCACTCGCCCATTAAAATGGATTTGTTTCTCAGACTGAAGCACATTCTTCACAGCTGTTGCCACAGACCAGATAGGAACTTCACGGGCAAATCCTAAAATCACCCCGCAGCGTAGAGCGCTAGAAATAAAAGATCAAAAGTGCACAGAT
Organism: Amphiprion ocellaris; assembly: GCF_022539595.1. Classification (NCBI taxonomy): domain Eukaryota; kingdom Metazoa; phylum Chordata; class Actinopteri; family Pomacentridae; genus Amphiprion; species Amphiprion ocellaris. Next base: position 13,455,917 of record NC_072779.1, on the reverse strand, counting down.
TTCAGTCAGTATGAGATGTTGTTCCCAGAAAAGTACTGAGATAAAACATTATAACATGATTAGACTCACTTTTGTGCTGTGACTCCACAGACAACAGTGAGATTCTGGAGAGAAATTTCCATTTTAGTGATAGTAATAGGAAAATATTTAATATTTTTTTGCCTTTATTTGATTAAAGAGTAAAGAGAGACAGGACATTATTCAGCATCTGGTTACCTTGTATTCAGATGCAATGATAGCCAGTGGACATGGAACACTGCAAAGGGAAATTCCAAAGATTGTGATTTAGCTTTAATTTTAATAAACTATATTTATTGATGTAAAATGGGATTCTATACGTTTTCAGAAGACCAACTTACTCTGCACGTGGCGGGCAAAGTGGTGCTTGTTTCACCTCAGAAATCTGTGAGATTTAAAAAGAGTTTCATGCAGCAAGAACTGATTTATGTAGATTAATTTGCTAACAATGCAGAAACATAAATGTATGCATTCTCTCTGTGTGAGCAGTGAAGTTACCACAGAGGAGACATATGAAGAGGTGATGTTGGGATGTCGTATTGAAATGTCAAAACTGTAGTATGCATCTGAAATCAAAGAAGCAAAATTAAGCTTTCAGAAAAAGTTAGAAAAATCTTTCAGACATGATAAATTAGATAAATAGGGGATTTGATAAGTGATAAAACACTAACCAGATCCATTGCAATAAGCAGAGCAGCTGCAGTTCTTGTTGCCTGAAATAAAGCAAAGAAAACAAGTTGGTTTACCATATTTAAACATCAGTGTGACCAGAATGGCACATGCTTTATTTAATCTGTCTTTGTTTATCACATTTTGTATCATTGTGCAATAAAATGAGGAATAATGAGGTGAAGAGATGGCTAGTCTACACATCTGACTTCCTCCTAAATTATTATCAGAGTTTTGGTTCTCGTTAGTCTGTTTCAGCATTATTCACTCCATTTCCAGAAAGCTCAGTCAAATTCAAATTGTAGATTATAAACATGTCACACTGTTCAAAACAAGTTTTGCGTTGACTATCATACTATTTAAAAAAGCTAGCACACTTCTTTGCTACACCTTACGGCTCAGCTCCCTCTTCACCATGACAGTTCGATACAACGCCTGCATTACTGCACCAATCCGCCTGTCCATCTCACGCTCCACTTTTCCGTCACTCGTGAACAAGATCTCGAGATACTTGAACTCCTTCGCTTGCGGAAGCAACTCCCCCCCAACCCAGAGGGAGCAATCCACCGGTTTCCGGCAGAGAACCATGGCCTCGGACTTGGAGGTGCTAATCCGCATCCCTGCCACTTCACACTCGGCTGCAAACCGCTCCAGTGCGTGCTGAAGGTCATGATGTGTGGAAGCCAACAGAACCACATCATCTGCAAAAGGCAGAGATGTGATCCTGAAGTCCCCACACCAGACACTCTCCTCACCCTGACTGCGCCTTGAGAGCCTGTCCATGAAAATCACGAACAGGATCGGAGACAAGAGGCAGCCCTGATGGAGTCCAGCACCCACTGGAAATGTGTTTGACTTTGTGCCAAGTATGCGGACACAGCTCTCACTTTGGTTGTACAGGGACCGAATGGCTCGTGTCAGCGAGCCCGGTACCCCATACTCCCGCAGTGCCCCCCACAGAGCCCCTCGGGGGACACGGTCGTAGGCCTTCTCCAGATCCACAAAACACATGTAGACTGGTAGGTCGAACTTCCATGACCCCCTCAGCAGCTCCGCAAGAGTAAAGAGCTGGTCCACTGTTCCATGACCAGGACGGAATCCGCATTGTTCCTCCTGAATCCGAGGTTCGACAATCGGTTGGAGCCTCCCTTCCAGCACCCAAGAGTAAACTTTTCCGGGGAGGCTGAGAAGTGTGATACCCCTGTAGTTGGCGCACACTCTCCGGTCCCCGTTTTTGAAAATGAGGACCACCACCATAGCCTCCCCGAACTCCACCCACACCAGAGTTTTTGCTTCTGCGACTGCCGCAGCTGCTGCCCTTTTGGCCAACCGGTATCCATGGGCTGCTTCAGGAGACCCCCGGACTCCCAGGATCATAGGGACACTCAAACCCCTCCACCGCGATAAGGTGGCGACTCCTCGGGGGGGACACTATAACCGGTAACAGCTTTTTTTTTTTTCAGGCTTCTATTGGTCATCATGGTTTTAGAGTTTGGTTTATATCACTGCCTGCTGTGTGGCCTTGACTATGCTTAATTGTTTTTTAATGTGGACTTGGCCTCAGTAACAGTACAGTCTAATCAGCAGAACAGACTACATATTTACTTTAGACAACCTAATGTGTTTTGGACGTTCTGAATAATTTTAAATTCCATCTAAGACGCATCAACATGTGGTAAAAAGTTTAAAAGACAAATACCTCGATGATTTTGTGCAATTTCAGTATGTTTAAATGAAATGTTCTGAGCTCACCACAGGTAGTTGTGTTGCTTTGTGGAACCACATATGCAGTTCCAGACTCTATGCTGTTGAAAAATAGAAGACACATCTGATTAAAAGACAAAAAGAAATAAGAATGTAGCTCAATCCCAATAACCTAAAACACATTCTTTCAAATGCTGATTCAATTAATTAGTTCAAGAAGCACAAACATAGTTAATATCAACCATCTTACCATGATGTACTGCCCAGGCCAGAATAGATGCAACTGTTCACCTCTTCTAGGTTGCTGTTGCACTCATTTTTAAGCTGATCTGATCAATGACACAGATGATTGATTGCATTATGTGAACTTATTAGGTGGGTAACTGTGTGTTTTAGAGCATGCATCACTTACTCAGTTTATCGATCCTGTTTCCCACCACATGGATGTTAGTGGAGTTTTTAGTGGCCTTACAGAGAGTATGGAGGATACAACATGGAAGAACTGTCTGACTCAGCCACAGCATCACAGAACATGTGGTGTTCCTGAAGTAAAATATCAGTGTTAACAAGCAGACTGAGATACATTTGTTCAATTGAATGAAAAGTGTTATTTCACTTACCTTATTGCAGTTTTTATGTTGCATGACACTTCCATTCCCTGTTTAAACACAAATCAGGGTGAATTCACGCAGCCTTTATATTCATCGACTCACACTGAGAGATACATTGAATTGTTAACTTACTTGAAACAGGCTGACTGTTCTACTATGTCTGATCCCACTGAAAAGTAAATTGAGACATTGGCATTACTGAGTCATTTTACATGCTTCATGACTCATCTCAGATTGTGTAACTGTTTCTCTACTGTTACTGATGTCACATAAACATTTCACTAGTTTAACGGGAAAAGCAAAACCAGTATTGTGTGGTTAAGGAGGATTTATAGGAAAAGAAAGGAAACTCCGTGCGCCATCTTCTTTTAACCACCACCTATGGTTGCAGTTCAACTAAGACAGTCTCACCTTTAACTCTAATACTACCAGCACATTCAACATACAAGCACCACCGACTAAGATCCCCAAGAATTAACTACTGTTAGAAACGGCCATTGCAAAATTTAACCTTTTCTCTTCATTATTGCTTATCAATTTATTTCTGGGAATTTACAGTTCATTTGAACATAGTGTGAAACAAAAATAGATACTTTTCTTTAACAGTGTGTGATACTTTAAATTAGGAGCTATGGCAAACACAAACTCAATAAACAGTTCCATCATTTAAATTTGCATTGGTGGAGTTAGGTGTTTTTGACTGACTCCAATACATTTTTCAAAAAGCGCTAATTAAGAGAGAAACAGAAAACAATGATATAGAGTCATTAGGAAGAAAAAGTCATGAAAAATTGGGATGACAGCATAAAGCACGTGTGAGATTTGACAAATAGTAAATCTCTGGTGCCAGTGAGAGTAAGGTTAATCTTAAATCTAATAAATTTTATTGGAGGAAATTGTTCCTATTGTATGAATTTGGGTGGAATCTGTCACTAACAAATTATGACATTTGAAGTTTACTTCCTTAATTGGTTCATTATTACAGGAGCACAATTGCAACAATAGAATAAGATGCTGCAAAAAAAAATCTAAAATTGTCTTCAGCATTTTCTCCTCCTAGAAAATTATCCATCCTTTAAGTTTTCCATTCACTCATCCACTCACTTCATAGAAATCATTGCACTGATACCTGCTTTGTGTCAAACTGCCACTGACTTGACGGACTGCACGTAGCCCGCTTGTATTCCGTGGTGGTGGTGGCGGTGCAGTTGCTGTGGTGATGACATTTGTTGTAGCACTGTTTGTACTGGTGCTTTGTGATGTTGTTGTTGTAGCTGTAGTTGCACTGGTGCTTTGTGATGTTGTTGTTGTAGCTGTAGTTGCACTGGTGCTTTGTGATGCTGTTGTTGCAGCTATAGCTGCATTGGTGTTTTGTGGCACTGTAGAAGTTGCCACTGTAGTTGTGGTGTTGCCTTCTGCAGTTGTGCTGTAGTTTTGTAGCATTGTAGTTGTAACAGCTGTTGTCATGTTAAAAATTTGCAGTGTTGTTGTTACCGCCATTGCAGGTGTTGTTTCGTTTAAGGTGCTCGTAGGCGTAGTTTGTGGAGAGGTGGGTGCGGCTGTTGTTTTGTCAGGGTTTGGAGACATACAGTTCTCCAGCGTGTTTTGAAACACCTGGTCCAGCTGAGAGAAGAAAAAAAAAACATGATGCTCATACAATGAACTGACAGAATGCAATCATACATCTGGTATGTTAAGAAGTAATTTGTCTATAAAAAGCTTCCCTACATACCCAGACAATAACTTCTGCTTCATTTGTCGTCTGTTCAGTGACATCCACAGTGACGTCAATAAAGTAGTATACTGCCATAACAAAGGAAGGGAGGTTTGAGAAAATAGTTAATTCATGCCAGCAGCTAGTTACACAGGCTTAGACTTGCCAGGGAGTTGAATGATTTTGTTAAGTTTCATTTACCTGAGGTTTGTGCAAGTGTTGCAGGAACAGGAAGACTGGAAGGAGCAGCAGAGGCCTGGCAGTGAGGTTGACCTGATTTGGAAAAACAACAGAATTACCAGTCTGAGTGTATGATGGAGCCATACACTGGTGGTGTATGTTACACTCTAAACGTCAGGGCAAAGTTATCAGGCATTGTTATGGAACAGTTTTGGTGTACACATTTGAATTTAGGCTTAGGATTTTGTTACTGAATATAAAAAATAAATAAGAAATAAACAAAACAAGAATACATCATGAAACACTTCTGGCAATTTTCTTTATAATCGGCTGTGGATATCATTTATGTGTGTTAGTTGCCCAAAGTTGTTGAAATACACTTTTATTTCCTCAGTTTGTCCTAGAGGGAAATTAACAGATATTTCTCCAGACATAACTGAGTTCCGTTCACCATCATGAGATTTTGACCATTTTCTCCTTCCTCTTAAACTCAGCTCTTGATTAATAGCCTTCATGTCATGTCAGTTCAACCCCAGTTTAAGATCTTAAAATGGTTATTTTTGTTATCTTTATTTATGGTGACCTCTTGAGCGAACACTAAAACCCAAAAGAAAACTTGATTGGCTTAAAAAGGTCTCACTTTAAAGATCTACGTATGATTTACATATGAACCTGAGTTTCCAATTTATTTGTCTCAAATTTCGCTGATGAATTTTTTTTTTGAAAAGTCAAGCACTTGAAAATTAACTCCTGCTTTTCTTGTGCTTTTCTTGTGTTTCTCCCATTATTCTCAGGACAGGAAAGAATGATATGTACATATTTGTTCTGGGGGCAGTTTAAGAAAATCAAACCTGTAATATCCAAATACAAAGTTGATTTATTTCTGATTAGACAAACAAAAGACTCTTGTGAGGACCAACATTTTTTTCTGGGCTTCCTCTTTGCCATATTTTCCATCTTCCTCTGCTCAAAAGCTACAGAACTGTGACATTTGTGCAACAAGTAAACAGACAACAATCAGACTAGACCAACAGGTTACAGTATGAATTAGAAAGGAATCTGACTTGTTCATGAGTGTTTGCATGCCAGACATTGCGGTTTGTAAACAGTGGAGCAGAGTTGTCCTTCCAGATAACATGAGTTGACAGATGTCTCTGTTCCATTGTCTGCCACAACCTTTTTTTTTCCAGTTCTATCTGGTATAGCTGATGTCAAGTCATACCTGCCAGGAAGACAAGAAGCAGGAGTATCTGTGAGCAGTGTAGACATCTAAGACGAGAGCCAGGCCTGTTCACTCTGTAACACAACAAATACAGTTACAGGCATGCTTTTTAAAATGTTCAGTGAGGTGTAAATGAGGGGCTAAACTTCTTTCTATTGACATCTGGCACATTTGTCAGAAGGAAGGGTCAGAATGAGTCACACCAGAAACTTCCCACGCCAATTGTTACATCACACTCATGCTAATAAATGCTGAAACGTTTTAAATGTTTTATCTTTGCTTCTGATAATTTAGTTGTACATGTCCTGCACACATGAATGATGCCAAATCAAACACTTGTTAAAGTACAATCTAACAGAGCAAACACATTTATCATCTCTTTGGGAAAGTGCAAATGCTAATATATAGAGTTGTTAATACTCTATTGTATGGACGCATATTAGTTCCCATGAACAAATGATAAATGTTTGCCAGGGCCAGAGCTTTTCAGAGCAGTTTACATGTGTTATGAAGCTGTACTGTTATGATGCAGTGAAGTAGGAGTAATGTGATAGTGGAAGATTGCTTTTAGAATTTACTAAACTCAGCAACACAGATATAATAAAACCATCTTGTCTTTTTTTGAGAAGAGAAAGAGCAAATAATCCCCAGGATTCACTGTTAAAAAGTTACAACTCTTCAGAGACTCTTGAATTCTGTAGTTTGAGAAAACACGCTAAGCTTAAATTTGCTGCACATCTTTGTTAAATTGCCTTGCAGATAGAAAATCCGTGGTTTGTGCCCTGGCCTGTGATCTTTCTACATGGAGTTTGCATGTTCTCCCTGTGCATGTGTGGGTTTTCTCTGACTGCCCCGGCTTCCTCCCACAGTCCAAAAACATGCTGAGGTTAATTGATAATTCTAAATTGTCCGTAGGGGTGAATGCGAGTGTGATTGTTTGTCTGGATATGTAGCCCAGTGATAGACTGGTGACCTGTCAAGGGTGTCCCCGTCATCTCCCTAAGTCAACTGAGATAGACTCCAGCCCCCTGCGACCCTACAGAGGAATAAGCGGTGCATAGATAATGGATGGATCTTTGTTAAATTAAGATATGGTTGTGTCTCTTCACAGTTATCAGGTTAGTATTCAATTTAACCTAAGACGTATCTTCTTCTGTAATTTTTACTTATCTTAAAATTGCTTTAAACTTTGTGTTTTTTTTTAACATAACCTAAAAGTCACTAAACAAAGAAAAAAAAAATAAGATAATGTGACAAAAAGGAGGAAAAAGTGGTCAGATGTCAGAGGTTTACAATTCTATAAAGGACGTGCTCTCCATGTAAACATGCGCATGCTAAACTAACAAGTTCAATAATCTAGCAGTAAATAGTCCAAATGAAGGAAAAGAAGACCCCACCTCCACCACTAACTTTACCTGGCAGAGGGAGCAAACATGTGCCGACATGAAACTCTGTCTGAACAATATCCGGGAGCTTTCATGACTTTCTCTTCATTTTCAGGCAGCATCACTCCTCCTGAGTTAAAATCCAAATGAAACTAAACCACAAACATTACATATCATGACTAGAACAAGGCAGGTGCTGTTGGCTGTGTGCTATGCAGGTTCACTGTGACTTTCTCATGCAGAATCAATAGCTGACACGCCCCTGAAACGTCAATGCGAACAGGTGGACGTTACAAACATTCACTTAAGCTCCTGCATGTCTCAGTCAGCGGTTTTCCAACACCTGAAGAGTAAACTGTTGGATTTTACACAAGATCAGAAAAGACCTATTGTGCTTTATTATGAGCCTAAAAATGTATTATACTCCTCTAATTTCTCTGTAGGTTTTGATAAGGGAAGAGATTTAAGTGTTTCTATTTGTGTTTGGTTGTACAGGTGTGCCTCAGGGCGTGTCCTCCCAACCATGTGAGTGTTTACAGACACAGACATGACTGAAACAAGTGTTTCCAGGGCAACGCTAGAGAGCTCAAAGAGTCGTGTCATTGAAACATTTACTGAAGAAGTCACGCACCATTATAGCTATGTCATGTTATGCACCTGTTTTTCTGGCCTGACAATGGAGAGATACATTGTCTGTCACTCACATTAACACACATTTACTTCCTTCACAGTTGTAGCTCTTAAACATGTATTCAACGCCCTATTAAAACACGGAAATTGCGGAAATTGCCATTTGTTTATTGGACACTGAGAAAATGACAATCAGGTCAGGCGCCCTGTCAAAAAATGCTCTAATAATAATAACAATAACCTCTTTATTAGTGTCATGAATGGAGGTCAAGGGTCAATCTGGAGTTTTGTAATTGAAAAAAACACTAATTGGGGAAAAAAAAAAACACAAGACCAGCTCCGTTATGCTAATGAAAAATATAAGCAAGGAATCCAGAATTTCATTATTTAAAAACCTGACAACCTCAAGAGTTGTTGTAACCTCTGCATTACAGCAAACTGTTTGTGATATAAGCAGTCAAAACACAGAAAAAAAAAATAGCTACAATTCATAATCCACTCATTTAATTATATACTGGTGCCAAATGGATCTGACACTAGGCAGGTATAAACAGGTCAAACACAAAAAAAATAAAAACTGTGTCTCTGTCTGTCCACCAGGAGGACAATCACAAAGTCATCTTTTCACATCTTTCTTTTCATTTCAGCCGAGATTACAGTCGCGATGACGTCAGAGCAGATCTTTGAAGCTTTACAGCCTTGAAGTGGATTTTTCTATCTGTCTGAGATATAAAGAGTGATAGATAAATTGTTTTGATGTCCATTGTGTAGTCATTGAAACAGATCACTATGATCCTCAAATAGTTGTTTGGGCCTAAAGAAATCCGGGTGTCTTCAGCGCTGAGCTGTGTTGTTTTCCATGTGATGCTCCTTCCATCCACCAGATGTCCTCAGTTTTCATTCTATCAGCCACACCCACACTACCTGCACACAGTTCCTCCATAAACTCACATGTCCCACCTTTTAAAAGCTCCTGTCTGGTTTTGAACTTTACTTTCCAGCAACCTTCCCACATGCCTGTAAGCTCCCACTGTGTTCATTAGCGGACTCGGACGGCATGAATTGGTCTTTAACCACAACAAACTCTTTCTCTCTGCCTGTTCTTGGTCTGCATATGTAGAAATCTCACTGTGACTGTTAATGGTGCAGTGCAACTTCAGACACTGACCGAGTGGAATGACATTGTTTTTTGTGGAGCTGAGGGGCCTCCTTACTGTTTTGAGGGGTTTGTAACGAACTACAGTAGGTGGTTTTCTGTCTTTGTGCAGTTTAGTGCACAGAAGCCTGAAAATCCAACAAACTGAGCAGAATGATATCGACTTCTCATGTTTACATTCAGTGGTTTTCTTAGTTTAAAATCATTCTGCAGAACATTTTTTGTGATACTAAGGGTGAGGTGGCAGCCACCTTCTCTACACATAACTTTCCCTTTGATGATGGAAAGTTTTCCAGACAGTGAGGTTGCAGATTGCAACAACTGAATGCCTTTCGCCTGACAGATTCTGTGAAAGATGACTTCCTTCTTCTGGGCTCACTCTAAGCTAACAAAAACACTTCTCTCAGGTGGCCATGCACTAATGAAATCATAATTTTGATTAAATTATTCAATTTCTGCCTTTAGATCTCAATGTCCTACACATCAGACATTTAAAATAAATACATATATATTTGTAACTGAAATGAGAATATTTAAAGATAAATTTATACAAGGATTTCCTTAGTTTTTCTTGCTACTACTCTTTAAAGTTAACATTACAGTCAGAATACCTTGAACTTTGTTGTTGGCTTTTTTGGAATATTAATTAGTGTGGTTTGTGGTGCTGCTGGGCAGATCATTTTTACCTTCACTAGCCAGCACTTCCCTCTGTTTTGTCTTTGTGCAAAGTCAATTGTTTCTTGGCTGTAGCTTCATACTCAACATACAAACATGAGTAGAACCAATCTTGTCTTTTAACTCTCAGCAAGAATGCAAATGAATAATTATTAGAATAATTAACCAGTCCTTTAAAATTCCCATGACTTCAATAATTCATTGTGATTTCTAAGTTCATTTTAAAGCTTTAAAAAAGTAACAGTCATGTTTTGGCATATTTTGAGCCCACTGATCCTTTAGAAGGGGGCTCTGGTCACGCTTCACCATTTTCCATTGCAGGTATTCATCACATTATCAGTCTATTACCCCTGATGAATCGGGCCCCCTACTGGGTTCATGTTCTACGGCACAATGTTACACAACCAAGTATAACTAATTTTATGGCATTATAATCTCCTCTTTCCATTCTCCATCTTCTAATTACTTTGCATAAATGAGGTTAGAGCATGTCCTGTATACTGCCATGCAGTAAGTTTGCATGGGGATATTGAAATGTAGCTGATGATGTCCAACTGAGACATTACTAAAATGAGCAACAGCAACAATATGACTGCACTCTTGTCTGTTATGATTCAATGTCAGAGCAATAAAGTTATTTGAGTAACTGTGCTGGAGCTTCACATGGTTGGCATGAGCAGATGGAAGTATGATTATGCTACTAGAACAGGGGTGAGCAAACTTTTTGGCTCAGGGGCCACATTGAGTTTTGAAATTCGACAGACGGGCCAGGCCAGCATCAGATGGATGGAGACTGTGCAAACTAATATGAATTACATGTTAAAGACATTACTGACAAAGTAAAGAATACTAACATTCAGCTTTAGTGGGAACAGTGTTGCTGGTCACCCTTTTTTGCCAGTGCATCAAAGCTTTTCAGCAGCCCGACGTTTTTTCCTGTCAAGTTTGGCGATCATCCTTGGTGACACTGGCGAGTTTACACCAAGGCAGCTTCAGCCTCTCGATGATCCCAGACACCCTGTCCAAGTCCTCTGCTCGTGTTTTCCCCTTCATGGAGTCCATGGTCAAAAATTCCTCCGTTGTCTCAAAATTGTCATTAATCCCTTGAATAAAAATTAAAAGCTGAGCAGTGTCTTTTATGTCATTACTTTCGTCCAGTGCTAATGAATATAACTTGAAGGACTCCGCTTTTTCGTTCAATGAGCTGGCTAAGTTTTCGTCGATTAGCTCAACACGGTGAGTAACTGTCCTGCGGGATAAACTAACTTTTTCAAATTTGTTTCTGCTTCTCTGGACACAGGAGACCTGCTGTCTCTACCATGCATTCTTTCAAAAGCTCCCCTTCGGAGAAAAGCTAGCTAGCATTTGCTATTTTGAATGCTAGCAAATAACTTGCCTTCGTGCTTGACTCTTGAATCGTAGTTTGTCGAAGAAAGTATTTTGCTGAGTCTGTAAACTGGCTGCTAACCTCTGAGCCGTAGCTGTCCGTTCTTGTGCTGGCTGGTTGCTAGCATAGTTAGCATGCTTCGTGGAAGTGTCGGCTGATATTGTATTCTTTAAAAACCGCAACGGTTTCATTGCAAATAAGACATACAGCCTTTGAAAGGACTTCAGCAAAAAAATATTTAGTAGTCCACTCCTTCTGAAACACTCGACACTCACTGTCTGCTTTTCTTTTCTTTGATCCACTCCTTGTTACAGCAGCTCAATGTAGTCGCAAAGTGGAAGAAGAAGAGAGAATAAACCAACAAAGGTCACTTGTGTCTGGAGTGTGCCATCTAGTGGTGTCAACAGAAACGCCGGGTTCTGCAGGAGAAGGCCAAATGAATGTGGTCTTTACTGTAATTTCGTCAATTCTAATATTGACCAAATTATTTCGCGGACCGGATTGAAAAGCCCAAAGGTACGGTGGCCGAGAGGTGCAAACCAAATTTACATAATGCAAAACACTTTTACATCCTGCAAGACAAATTTACAAGCGACAAAACACTTTTACAAGTCCGAAAACACTTTTACAAATCCAAATGTAACCGGAAAGGGAATGTCCCAACTCTGGGGTTGAAGCGGAAGTGACGACGAGGAGCGGCTAATGCAACGGACAGCGAGCGGGTGATGTTTTGCCCGTTTTGTGGGGAACATATGAACCGATTGACGCGGTTTTGTTTTTCGTGTGGTCGGTCTTTAGAGTGTTTAAATGGCGCAGATCAGACCGACAGTGCATTAGCCGCTCCTCGTCGTCACTTCCGCTTCAATCCCGGAGTTAGTGATGGCTGATCGAGGCTTTGTTGAAGCTTCGACACTTCATTCAAAACATGGTTCATTACTCGAGGCCTCAATGACACACAGTGCTCGAGTAGGACATCTAGTGGTCAATAATATGAAGTGCAATCAAGACGTGGTCGTTGGTTCATGGATTGTTTTGGATTTGATTCGCCATGCACACATTCCTGTTTGACTACACTAGATGATTGTATGGGTTGTAGTGGACACAAAAATAATATTACTAGTAATAATAATGACAATAACTATTGAAGAGCACGTTTCTTATTTCCCATGTTTGTCTGTATCCCGATATACTCTTTGCTTATATTCTGTGTTATGAAACATTTAAACGGTGCTGCTACATTCATGAGATGCTCTACAAATACAGACTGATGTCATTTTCACATGGGGCTGGTGCAAATAAAGATTTTATGGATTATTATGGATTTTGGCAAAGTATGTCTTGGGGTTTATTGGTAAAGAGGTCAGTAAAGAGGGTGTGCTTATGTAACTGGTTATGAGTTTTTATTGAGAAATAATTTATCAACAGTTTTGGGACCACCGTTCCCTCTAAGCTGCGCGCGTGCGCAATTGCGCACTGCTGACACGGTCTCAGTGCACAGAAAATCTGCGCTGGGTTTACCAGTAGAGCTGCAGGTCGCTGGTTCAAGACCAGACCCTTCTTAAATTTTATCAAAATCCTGACAAAGACAAAGAAAAATGCCAGTGGTGGGTCTTGAACCTACTACCTTCCACTTGGTAATCGCTCTTCTTATCCCCTGAGCTACTCACTCAGATACTTTTTTTTTTTTTTTTGCGCATTTATCATCTATTTTTTGCCATTTTCGAGTTTTTTTAACTTGAGTCTTGACTCGATCGTTTTTCTCAGGAGGTTGGACTTTAGCCTTTGTGCTGGAGGGTTGAACCCTCAGTTCCAAGACTTTCAAAGCCTCCAGACCTCCCGAGTCCTCAGGACCTGAGCTTTCACACAGTCTGAGGGCTGAAATTTTCTAAGTCCCACAGTAGTTCTCTGTTAGATTGAACTTCCAGACAGTCCAAGGACTGATATCTTCTAAGTTCCTGAGTACTTCTCTGTTAGTTTGAACCTTCACACAGTCTGAGGACTGAAATCTTAAAAGTTCTTGAGTAGTTCTCTGTTAGTTTGAACCTTCAGACAGTCTGTTAATGTTTCGATTAAATCTTTAAGGTTTTTCTTTTTAAATGTTTTACCACCTTTTAATGTTTAATTTTCTTTTTAAATCCTTCATTGTATTTTCTGTGTAATTCCTATTTAAACTTTTATTGTCTTTAAGATATAATTTTCTAATTAAACATTTAAGTTTTTAATTAAATGTTTTGTTTTTTTATTGGATAGGTGTAGTGAGAGACAGAGAGGAAACAGGGGAAGACTTGCAGCAAAGGGCCACTAGCGGGACTCGAACCCAGGACGCTACGTCAGGGACCAGCCCCTGTACATGGGTCACCCGCTTAACCCGTTGAGCTATATGGGCACCCGTGTTTTGTCTTTTTAAGGGTTTAATAATCTGATTAAATGTTTTGCATTTTTAAAAATGTTTAACATTCTTCTTGTTTAATTGTATTTTTTAAATGTTTAATGATGGAAAATACTTTATCTGTAATTTCTAATATTTGTATTTTAAAAATTTTGTTTAATTTCATAATGACATGTATTGTAGCTTGTTGAATTATCTCATTCAATATTTTGTCTGTTTAATATAACTTAATGTAATTTAATGTTTAACTCTGTTTAGCTGATGTTGTATTTTTGCAGCAGTCAGTTTTACAGGGTTAAGAGCAACCAGTCAAAGGTTATTACTGAGGATTTTAAACAAAAACATTCAGGCAAACAGTTAACATCATAGGGTGCCTGACATGTTTGTTTTTTTTCCGGGTCGATACAGATTTTTTTTGTAATCAAGGAGATCAATAACCAAGATTTGGAATCACTACACATTTGCAGAAAAAATTTTTGAACAGCACATAAAGTTAAGTTAAAATTAAAATAATCACGAGTTGCAGCCTTTGCTTATTTATGTTTTACATGCTGAAGTTGTCCTTCAGTGTTTCACTGATCAGATTGTGCTGTGGGCAGGAACAAGATCAGAGGGAGGCAGCTGCAGCAGACCCAAAGTAGTTTCACATTCATTTATCTGATCAGATTTCAGGGGGCTTTTTTTTTTTTTTTTTTTTTTTTTTTTTTTTTTTTTTTAAAGAAATGGGACCAATAATTGAAAACATGCTAAATATCAGATGGGATCATTGGTGTCACAGGACATCTGCAGACACAGGTCAAAGATTACAAGGAGTTTATTTAACGAATGAAACTAAAACCAACACAGAAAGGATAACTAAACCAAGGTGAAAACAAAAAGGGGAAACCAGACTAATTGTAGGAGAAAGGTTCTGGTTTCAAAGTCTCTGGTCTGGCAGAGAGCGGAAGAATGAAGAACCGGGCCTTCGTGGATTAAGGTGATTGAGAACAGGTGAATCAACCCCCACACCCGTGAGAGAGATGGATGGATGGATGGATGGATGGATGGATAGATAGGTAGGGAGGTAGATGGACCATAGATAGATGGATGGATAGGTAGATTCTGCAGTGGGGAAATTTTCAGTGTGGCAGTAGCAGATAGGAAAAAAAGTAAAAAGAAAAGCAGCACTCAGTGCACAGATATAAATAGATGCTTTCTCCTTAGAGAAGAAATAGAAATGCTTGTAAAAAAAAAAAAAACCTTGTGAAATTGCACATATTGACTTATTTACATTTTATTGCAGTTACTTCATGGGTGATCTGAACTACTGGGAGCAGGCTTGATTGAACACAGTCTGACTGCTGCAGGAAGGAAGGACCTCCTTCAAACATCGTGGGTGAAGCAGTCTGTCCCTGAAGGAGCTGCCGGTGATGGTCCTGTTTCCTGCAGGGGGTGGGAGATGTCCTCCATGATAGACAACAGCTTTGTCATCATCCTCCTGTCTAACACCAGCCCAGGACAGAGCTTGCTTTCTTAACCAGTTTCTTTAGTCTCTTCCTGTCTGCAGCCGTGATGCTGCTGCTCCAGCAGACCACTCCATACAGGATGGCTGATACCACCACACAACCATAAAAGGTCCTCAGAATTGCTCCGTGCACCCCGAAGGACCTCAGTTTCCTGAGCAGGTGAAGTCTGTTCTGACCTTTCTTACACCGTGCTTTGGTGTTCTATCTCTAGACATGTTTGAATGTCTTTATCAATAAATGGTCAAACACATGTTGAGTGTCAGCTCAGCTGTTTGTTCCACACATGTATATGTTTCTATGTGATTGGTGTCTTGCAGTCAGAGTGTAAAGAATTGAAGGTGTCAGAGGCTTTCTGTGGTGAAGAGGCTGCAGGACATCAGCTGCTCCAACAGGTGACGCCTTTGTTCTTCGGCTCCAACCAGAACCAGCAATAAATCAGCATGAGCTGCAGCTTATCCACCTCATAGAGTGTATAATAAAGAAACCAAGAGGTTTTAGTTGATAGCTGTCTCTAGTGAATGACCAGCAGTGTCTTGTTCAGGTTGTGGGGAGAAGTAAAAACCTTACAGCACCTGGTATTCCCAGGTAGTCTCCCATCCAAATACTAACCAGGCCCAACCCTGCTTAGCTTTGCAGATCAGATGAGATTGGGTGTATTCAGTCTCAGAAACAGACCTACAATGTAAGTTCTGTACCTCACATGATTCAAATCTCCACTCACACTTTTTATTTGTCCTTTGATTGCTCCAGTACTGATTGATGCCATCATTTAAGCCAATTTACAACAACACCTTGTAGGAAATGTGGTGCAAAGGTAAGTTCTGTGCATCACATGTTGAAGGTCCATTGTTCAAATCCCCACTCACACTTTTTATGTGTCCTTTGGATGCTCCAGTACTAATTGCTAGCATCATTTAAGCAAAGTTAGAGCAACATCTTGTAGGACAGGTGGTGTAGAGGTAAATTTTTTGCCTGGCATGTTGAAGGTCCCCGGTTGAAATCCACCTTAGTACCTTTATTATCTTCACCTCCTTAATAGTTTTGTGTACCATCATTTACGAAAACTAACAGTTACAAGCAGTAGGAAGGATAGTGCAGTGGTAAGTTATCTGCCTCTCATCCAGGAGGTTTTTGGTTCGAATCCAGCCCAGGGCTCTTTTGACACTTTTTAAGATAAGATAAAGATAAGATAAAGTTCTTTATTTCTCCCCACTCTAGGGGAAATTTACATTGTTACAGCAGCTTTATTTACAATATATACATACTTTGGCTGTATGACAACCTCTTTCAACCATCATTACAACAAAGTCCATGAAGGACCTTGTGTGAAAGATAGCTCACACATAGGTTGTGTGTCTGTCATGTGGAGGGTCACGGTTCGAATCCCCACTGGGAACGTTGTGGAGGATGATAGCGGAGTGTAAAGGTTGTGGTCTGTGGTGTGGAGTGTCAGTGGATTGGAGTTGAAGGGTGGTTCCAGCAAAAACAAGAAGTGCCCGAAAGAGCGTAAAGAGCGTAAAGAGCGTAAAGAGCGTAAAGAGCGTAAAGAGCGTAAAGAGCGTAAAGAATATTTTTGGCGAATTTTGCCCAAATGTGAAAAAAAAGCTTGAGCAGAGTGGGGGATTGAACCTGCACTCTCCAGGTTCCAAACCACCATCACTACCTCTGGACTACCGGTCCTACATACCCAAATGCAGGCTTTTCTTCTATTCGTCAAGGCGGTGACATCAACACTGAAAGAAAAAAAAAACAATCCACAAAATCAAAAAAAGAACATAATCTACCTACAACTTTTAAAGAACACGCTAAAAAACACAATACTAAAAAGTCACACTCTTCTCCTCATCACTCATTTTTACATTTTAACACAATTTCAAAGCCACACAAATCACATTCTTCATGTCAAATCACTTCTCTTCACTACAAATGGGAGAGAACAGCAAACAAATAAAATACAACTTATGGCTTAAATATCTTCAAAATCTCTTTGCTATTCCTCTACATTCAAATTCCTCAACACCACTCAACAATCACCTGCAGGATCTCTTACTTCTTTCTTAGCTCTGACAAAACATCTTCAAGACTCTGAGAAGACAACTCATTTTCAACACATTTGCTGCTTCGTCTAAGTGTCCACACACATCTCCAGTCATCCACAGGCCTCACCACTGATCAGCTGCACAAACTTACATGTTAAACTTCTCCAAAGATAAAATACAGGCCCTTCTGTCTGATCACAACTTTTACTGGTGGCTCATATTTCAAGTTCATTTCCTTGCAAAGTCTTTATTTTGGATTAAAGTGGGATCTGTGACCAGGCAGATCACTTGTTTATTCTTAGCATTTGGATTTCACTGACATTCCTGTCATGTAGAAAAATAGAAATATCTTTGCATTGATTCAGCTAAACTAACTGCAGACACAGAGGCGTAAAGTTCAACAAATGCTGTTTTTATTTACTTCACTGGTGACATCAGTAGATGCTTGCAGTGAAACCACCACTGCAAATATTTATGCATTAAAGTATCACAACTGAAAACTCCCTACAAACGTCCACTTCTAACACCACAAACATTGTCCAGAGGAAATGATATTAGCTGAACATAAAAACATGTAAAACAGCTCTGATGCTTTCATCCTGAGCTCCACTCAAACATTTCACTGTGCAGCAGCTCAGCAGTTTGTTTAAGAAAAGCATTTAGGTTCAATCTGTGAAGCCCAAAACCCACCAGCTTTGAAAATGACACCATTTACCAGAGTCACAAACTGTAAAAACAGAAGGAATTGTTGGATTTTCTATGTGAATGTGTCGCCTCTCTATATATAAAAATAAAATTTCTAATGTATATACAGTAAAACTTCTAATATTTTCTTTAAGAACATAGATCAACCAAAATCCAGCGAATTTCAGTGGATTTTGTTTGATTTTTTTCATGAATGTTCTGAAGAAATATTTTTTTTCTACCAAAAAATGTTCAAAAATTTCCCAAAAATGTTGAAAATGTGGACATCAGAATTTTCACTGTGAAAATATATGTCTTTTTCCGCATTTTCAAACTTTAAAACAGGTCAATTTGACCCGCAGGACAACATAAGGGTTAAATTATGACGTCAAAATCACGTGTATTAGCAACTAACACTGACTTCAAAAATTGCTTGTTTTTTTGGTTATGTAAACCTCCAAAGGCCAAATAAGAGCAAAGAAGAAAATAAGATAAAGCTTTGTCCGAAAATGTGTAGCTAGACACACACCTTTAATAGCATACATTAAGTTTTAACGATGTTGTACAACATTTAAAGACTTTATTGTTCTGTGTCTAATCAAGCAATAAAATAGAATCCTAAAAATGTTAATATATTTGACTAAAACATCTGCTCTTATAAAACAGGCATGTCAAAAACATCCAAACATTCATGAAAATAACATTCATGCACTGCAAACAGTTCAAATCGGATTTTCTACATGTTACAACTGAATACCTCACAAGAGATATCTTTCCTCAGCAGCAGACACTGCAAACCTGAAGTCAAATCCCACAGCAAAACAGAGAATTGCAAGCTTATTGTAAGATTTTGCAGCCTGTTTAATGGCAAAAGTAGTCCAAAAAGACTATTCTGCAGCATAGTTAATATACTATGCGTACAAA
This sequence comes from Amphiprion ocellaris, assembly GCF_022539595.1. NCBI lineage: Eukaryota > Metazoa > Chordata > Actinopteri > Pomacentridae > Amphiprion > Amphiprion ocellaris. Next base: position 13,437,025 of record NC_072779.1, on the reverse strand, counting down.
CTCCAGTAAATGATGTTGAAGAGCAGATAAGCTAAAGGAAATAAGACTCTGGAGTACGAGTCGATCATGTAGCTGTTGCTCATTATGAAGCTGAGGTTCTTTTTTAACGGGTGCCTTCGACGTAGCCGAGTGCCTTCTGTGGGTCCGGAGACGGTCGAGTTTCGAGACTGGGTGTTCCTCTCTGTGTTTGGGGTGCTGGCGACCTCTGTGAAAGAAGCCAAGTCAATTTCGTTGTCATGGAAACAGCCATCGTAGGCCATAGCCTGGGTGGCGTTGTAGGAGCTGGGGATCTGCAGGGACAGAGGGAGCAGAGCAGATGACGTGAGGCTTCGAAGGATTGCCAGATGGTGACATATTGGTTTCTGTGGGTCAAATGACGGCGTGTGAGATTTAAGAAACAAAATAGAAAAAAAAAAAAAGAATATGAATGACCTTTGCCCTCTTGAGCTTCTTCATCTCCTCTACAGTGGTGAAATAGTTGACAGCGGCATATTCGATGACTGACAGAAAGACAAACAGGAAGCTTGCCCACAAGTAGATGTCTACAGCTTTGACATAAGACACCTGCGGCATAGAGGCTGAGACACCAGTGATGATGGTGGACATGGTCAGAACGGTGGTGATGCCTGGATACAGAAAGCACAGGTACAACATATTATTAGTGTTAAAGATGCTGCTTTGCAAATTTTGGATGGATTATACTATGCAGGTAAATGCAGGTCAGAACACCAGATAGCCACAGTGCTACAGGGTACAATATTTCTAACTGTGAAGTGGCAAATGTTTTTCAAAGTATTAGAAAAAGTCCATTTGCAGTTGCCCATTACTTTTGAATTGATGTACACCCTAAAGTGGTAGACCATTTAGACTGGAACTACTTTTGCATTTTTCACTGTAAACTAAGAAAAATAAACGCAACTTTCTGTGTCATTTCTATCTTTTTGTGTTATTTAAGCATTGGTTTGTCATTTGTGTCTTTTTGTGTAATTCTTGTGTTAATTTAATATGGTTTTGTTATTTTTATTTGTGTTATTTTAGCATCGTTTTGTGTCATCTTTGTTTCTTTTTGTGTCATTTTTGTGTTATTTTAGCATTTTCTTACTAAGCATCTCTCATATATAGCTCAGTCAGGAAAACGAACCAAATCTCAGCTGAAAATTGTGATGTTTTATTAAAAATCACAACTCAGCTGCAATCAACAATCACTTGACAAAAAGTACTAGGACTTTTCAGTTAAAATGGGCTGAACTGCAGGCTGTGTCTAAACAGAGCAGTTATACAGAAACACAAAATGTACCAAATAAAATATCTATTGAACATAGAGCAACCACGTTTTATTACGTACATATTGATTGTGTTTTTTCTTGCAATTTTGGGGAAAAAAATGATCGAAGATGATCCGTTTTTGCATTTTTCTTTTGTAATTTAAAGCATTTTTAACTTTGTACTTCTAGCCATGGTTGTGCTGTTTCCATAGAGGTGCAGGGCTTTATATTGCAGTCAAAATGTAATGGAAGAAAAAGATACCCAGAAACTGCTCGGGTTCAGAGGTTAAACGAAGATTTTTGGGTGGATTAGACAAACGAGATACAACACATTAACGTGTGAGCTTTAAAGATGCTGATAAGCAGGTTAACTCCCAGTATTTTCAGTAAAATAGAAAAAATCGACATAATGATTTTTTTTTAAGTGAAAATACAATTTTGCACTATTATTTTGAGTAGCATGTGAAGCATTCTTTTTTAAAAACATTAATGGTGTTAATGGTCATATTGACTCATTGTGTCTGTACCCAGAGAGACTCGGGCAGGTACGGCTCTCCTGTCGATCCAGAAAGACACCCAGGACAGCATCACCATCAGCATGGTGGGAAAGTACGTCTGAAGCATGAAGAAGAAGATGTGCCTCCTCAGAATGAAGTTTATGTAGAGCCGATTGTACCAACCTGAAACAGAGATAAATGGACAGAAAGTGGAAATGGGGCAGGCAGGGTGGGAAGCAGAGTAACAACGGTTAGTTCCAGCAGAAAACAAAGCTACCATTCTGGGAAAACAGTGATGCAGGCTTGTACAAATGACGATTCTCAGAAAGTACAAGATGAACCTACAAGAAGAACCTCGAACTCAGAGGAGAAGGCGATTATTTTCTGGGGCAGATCTGTCTAGAGCTGCAGTTATATAACATCCTCTTAGAGCGGTTTGGTCCCCACAAGATTATTTCACACTGAGATGAAAATCTCTCTGGCTCCTTCTCCGGCCTTCTTTTCTCACACTGAAAATGTGCCAGTAGAAGCAGGCAGCATTTCAAAAAGTGGGCTTAGTGGTCATAACTCTAAAATGCTTAAATTAATAACGCATATAATCCCATAGAAGCAATATTACATGACAATATTACATGACATTATGAAAAGGGCAGATGGTTTCTTGAATTAGATTTTCTTTAGCTTTTGACCTTAAAAACTAGATAGAAATAAAAGCCTTTACTAAACTTTAAATAGTAGTGATGCTGACATTAAAGTATAACCAAATAATTAAATGTGAAGAACACACTGAAATAGGGGCATTTTTATAATTAAAAAAAGCCTCTCACAGACTGCTCTCTCTCCTCATCATCACATCATAATGAATCAATACCTCGCTGTACTGCAGAAAGATATTGATTCACTTGTCATCATTTTGGAAACTGTGTTCAGAATCACTCAGTCGTGTTTATAGAGTAAAGTGGCAGCTGCTTAGTTGGCCTCTACAAACTGGAAATAGGGCAACAGGTAACAAAACAATGTTTTAATTCATGAGCTCTATGTGCTGGTTGTTGGATTTTGTTACCTTCAGACAGAGTATATGAGTGGTTTTATCTTATTACAAAACTCTCAGAGAGTAAAATGATTTGAATCAAAAGTTGGAGATGCTTCGACCTACTGATACTTTGTCACAGAATAGAGACAATTATAGCTGACTGACTTAGGTTAAAAACCCCTGAAAAGAGGCCAGGTCTTATTTATTTATCTCGTTGTGCGCATGAATTCATAACTGCCTTAAAGCCGGGTTGACAATACCGGAGTTTTAAAATCATTACAGATTATGATATCAAGTGCATCACACACATAGAGAGGAATGTCACAGATATTTTTCTCTCTAATCTCAGACATCCACACACTGCAGGATTATTGTGCCAGACAAAGCAAAGTGCCACCTCATGTGATCTCATGGGAAAATGAGAAGAAAATGGACACTGTGGATCCAAAACCTCAGGGGTTGGAATGATTAGCAGCATGCACTGTTTCAGCTGGTGGTATGATAACCGTAACTATCTAGATTTCAACTCATCTGTATCAGATATGTTTGATATGACTGATAAGTCTGTGAGCAGTTCAGGAAGTTTAAGACAGGATCTGCTAACTCCTTATATTAACAAATAATCGGGACCCAACATCGAAGAGCACAAATGGAAAAAAAAACAATAAAAATCCTGTAGTGTGAGCCCTGCATAATGTAAAGAAAATATAATGTTACATAAGGTATAAACATCTCAAACTTTCTCTTTTAGTGAGTTTTAAGTGCAGGGGTCAGGAGCTCTCTGGCTGTTTCCAAAATGGACTCGAAGAACCCCAAGACTCCAGCCTCACGTACCAGTGCTGCTGTAGAAGGCAAGGCCAAAAGAAGGCTGGAAGTCTTCAACAAAAAACTGAGAGAGCACAATCTCTTCCGTCCGTAATGAATCGTTCCCGTTCTTCCAGTAGAGCATCAGATCATTCTCATTGTAGGCATCTTCAAGAGAGGACAGAAAAGGGGAAGTGAGGATCGCTTCACATACTACAGCCTCTTTTAGAAGAGTCATGGATGTTTCTCTCAGAAAATAGGAGAGAGATCACAATAAATGAACTCCAGACTCTCCTCAGAGATCAGCATCCATATTTTATCCATGTAATAATTTTGAGAGATAAAGAGAGATATAGAAACAGACAGAAACAAGCTAAAAATAATCCCCCAAACTCTACGTAAAAAAGTCCTAACGTCTAAAAATAAACCCCGCTAAATCCTGTATCTGAAAGACACACATGTAAAATGGACAGAGATTTGACCTGAGTGAGGATTATGGCTTGTTTACTTTATGCAAAAAGAAGATGGTTACAGTGTGCCTATGAAGTATTGGACTGAGCTGTGGAGTGTGTCTCTGTTCCCAATGAATTACACTCAAACATATCGAGTGGTGTTTTTAACCACGTACAAGGATACTGTTTAATAATTTAACATGCGGAAAGCTTTCTGTCGCCAGCATCTTTAAATTATAAAACAGTGCATCAAAGGTTGTGTAACATGTTTACCAGCAGAATGTCAAGCAAGGACAAACACATTTAATGCAGGAATTAAAATTATTTCTCTGGAAATGACACTGGATATCCTCTGAGGCATTTGCAAGCAGACATCTCTAGTTTGATACTCACAGCTCTCCAGCTCCAGCGAGCAGTTCTGAGTGTCCAGAGGGAAACTGCTGAAGTCCATGGAGCAAAGTGCAGTCACAGTGATCCTGAAATGCAGTTAAAAAAACACTGAATAAAAACAGTAATTCTTCAGCAACTGTGTTAAAAAAAAAAAAAAAAAAGTTAGATTTGTATTAACAGGTGACTTTCAGAGTTTGACTATGCAGATTAACCTCAGTGAACCCGATTACAGCTGTCAGAGAGGATATTAAACAAAGCTGCTGGACTGCAGTTTAACTGATAAAATGCAAACGGCAACAGAAACTGCAGCAAACCATTAGTAGAGACACTATAATGTTGACATCTGTGACTGAAATGGATATGATAAATGCAGACGGAAAGCTTCCTTTAGCTTCCGTTTCCTCTTATCCATTCAGACTCTGCTGACTAAACCCTGCAATATGAGTTCAGTGGGTTAGTTTGCATCCCGACTGATAACGTTTTCGAAACATCTTATTACTAATTTAGTTGTGACTTGTTGAATTATTGTAAAATGGGCACCTAAGGTTAAAGTGGGAAGAACCACACCCTTCCTCCTCTAAATCTATGGCTGACCTAATAAGGTTCTATAATCCTGCTTGGTTTTTTATTACCAGTAGCTAGTGGTGGCTAATGCTATAGCTATGTTGTGCAGCTGCTATGATTATGCTCCTGTTATACTGCTTTTTAAGGTATGTTCAGTGACCACTGTAGCTGTTCAGGAGAAGACAATGATGTGTTTTCTACCTCACACTGTAGAGGATGTTTCCATCAGGATAAACCCTCAGCATGATGTTCTCCATGGTTGTATCATGGATAAAAGAGCGCTTAGAGTGGACAAAAAACACATCCGGAACCCAAATTTTCTTCACAAGACGTGCATCGAAGGTTCGACTCTTGTTGTTGCTGGAGGGGAAGGCCAGGCGATCATCCTGCCAGTAGTGCCTCAGGTAGAGAGTCATGGTGAAGTCCTGATAAAGAATAACAACACTGATGCTGCCGTCCAGCAGAGAAAAGGAGACAGTTTTGATTCAGTGGATTAGCGAGACAAATCTCCAAGACACATACCATGTTGACTTCAGATATACTGTCAATGCTCTCCACCTGAACGTCGATGCCGACAGGAATAGCTGAACCTGCAAAGGTCAAAGGTTGTGATGGATCAGCTTTAAGCCACACTTAAATAACATCTTCTCCGAATCATCTGTACATCTGCCACCGTATGTATTTGTGTAAAACCTGTTCTGGAGCTATAAGCTAACACATAAACCAATCAGAAACAGCATTAAAACCACTGATAGATGAAGTGAATAATATTGATTCAATCTTGTTACAGTGGATGCTGCCAAAGAGAGGCTGATGTGCTAAAATGAAAAATGGGCAGAGTAAGGATCTGAGCAACTTTGACAGAAGCTACTGCAGATTGAAAACCTTAATGCAGACTCCACAGTAACCATGTTTTTTGTTGTTGTTGTTGTTTTGACAGTCTTTAACTATAATTTTATTTGAATAATTTAGTGTTATTTTCCAAATTTTCCCTATTTTGTGAAATTATAAAGCATTGCACAGAAACTAAAATATTAATTTACAACTACTAGTAAAGTATATGCCTAAACTGTAAGACAAAGTCTGCATCAAAAATCTTTACTTATATAAATAAGAATTTGTTCTTCAATCACATTTGCCTGTAAAATTATATTATTTTTATTGTATTTAATTTAGTAAAAAACATATTGTTTTTGCAGATATTTGCCGTTATCTGAAAGAAAAATTATTATTGTTATTAAAGTATTTGATATTTACTAGTGGTGGGACACGATTAAAAAAGTTTATCTAATTAATTACAGGCTTTGTAATTAATTAATTGCAATTAATTGCAGTTTTGTCAAATATTGCTATTTGACAAAACTGTCAAAAAAAGTGAAGTTTTTCAGGTCATATAAAATTGTGGTTGACAGTTGAATCAATGAATAGACATATACGTGTTTATAATGTAAAATTAATTTTTTTTAAAAGGAAAATGCTACATATAGAAAAAAGTGATTTTGATGACAAAGTCTGAATTTAGTTGTTGTTTCCACTGTATGGCACATAAAATCAGCATAAGTAGTTCAAGGAGCTTCAGAAAGTTGAAAATCCAGAGATTCATTGTTTTCATCTTTTCTGGGTCTGATGAATGGTGTAATTTTGATGGTTCTTTTTTTGGAATATCAATTTTTATTTATGTAATTTTTTTTATAAACAAAAAGCTTATAATTAAGTTATTAAAAGAGATATTTTTGTTTAGATTATTCCTCCTCCAAGGAGGCGGAGCCTCGACGGAGTAAAAACTTAAACCACAAAAATGTTTCATTTCTATTTATCTGCATTTTTCATCTGTCATTTTTCATTCACAGATTACTGCAAATCTAAGTGCAATTATAGCGATTTTATCCAACATTTTAAGACTTTCCGTAAACTGAAGCACTGTCTAGAAAAGTGGTCTATTATGGGATGGCTACACCGTTAGCCGTTAGCATGACTCGTAGCTAACGTTAGCTCTGGTGCGAACAGCAACATGTTTTACATTGAGGTGATACCGTCGGCTTGAAGTGACGCAGTGATCAGAAAACTCTTTGTTGTACAATTTGCACACAACCAGGCTTTTATCCAAGCTGCCATCGGGAAGATTTTTAAAAGAAAACTTTCTGCCCAACAAGCTCATTTTCGTCTTCCTTCACTGTTCACCAGTGCCTGACTTCACTCAGTACTTCCTGTGCTTCTTCTTCATGGCTACAGACAGACTTTAGGTTCATTACCGCCACCTACTGGGCTGGAGTGTTCATCAGAGTTACCGGTGTGCCAGAAATGAGGGAACTGAGGAGGGTGTAATAAATTACGTTATGATTTTTAAAGCGTTATTTTTCGCTGTGATAAATTAACGTGTTGACGTCCCAGCCCTAATATTTAAACTGGTTTGTTAAATTACAGACAATAACTACTTAAATCCCAGAAAAAAAAGTATTGTTTTATTTTCAGTTAATTATTTGTTGACTGTAAAACAAAGCAGGCTAAAACTGCACACACTGCCCACATCGCAAATCTATATATGTTTTTTTTTACAAATAGTAATTTTTTTATTTACACTGTGACTTTAAAATTACACTTTATCATTTTTTTTAGGTATTTGCTGTTATATTCAGTGTTTTCAGTTTTTGAGCATTATAGAATTCCACCATTTTTAACAAGTTTTTTTAAAAAAGATTTTCCCATTTTTTTAAAGTGGATTTTACAGAGCTTGCTTTGTATGGGGCTGTATAGCTGCACATCAGTCAGAGTGGCCACACTGAGCCCTGTTTCCTGCCAAAAGTGCCTTCAGTGGACACATGAACATCAGAACTACATGGTGTGGTTTAAGAGATGGCAGCAGGAATCAGGCAAGACGGCAGTGTTTTGCTGGGAAACCTTGGCTCCTGATATTAACGTGGATGTCCCTTGACACCTATCACCTGCTCAGACATTGTTGCAGATATGTACAATATTAGACAAGTGGCTTTAATGTTAATGGTTTAGCCTACATCTTACAAACAGCAGAGACAATAGGATGGATGACCCTGATGTCATGCTGCCTCTTAAGCATGACTCATCAGCTTAACATTGCATTCACGTAATCTTTTAATAAATACAGTAGCGCTTCAATATCATTCAGGAATAACACACAAATGGTAGATTGGTTCATAGACAAAACCTTGGATGAAGCCAAGTCTGCTGCTCACTCAGGCAGCCCTGATAAGATGCCAAAAATTACTTAAAAGGATTTATATTTGCCATGTTATCTTTCTGGAGCTGTAAGTGATGAGGCGGCATTATGAAATACTTGCCTGGACACTCGAATATTTCAGAGAATCTACAAAAACAAATGTTTTGAGATGATAGCTTCTCAAAACTACTGTTAAATTTAACCACATCACCACATGAAACCACAAAACGTAGCTTTAGTACTGGCAAAACAACAAATCCTTTCAAAATTTGCTGGTTTATTACCGTACATGAATTCTGACCTAGGGGGAAATAACCAGCACAGTACAACAGCCAGCATGGATATAAATCTCCTTTGTGTTACAAAGTTAAAAACCATAGCTTCATGTTCTGTAACTGACTATTTCAGCAAGAGCTTCATGTGTTTCCCAGCATGCAATAAGATAAACAATCACTGCCACTAAGAATCCTGTCTGTGGGTATTTTAGTTCACATGACCTAAAGTAAACCCAGACAAATACTGGCAGACAATGCAAACTATACAGAAAAGGTTGAATCAAGAAAACAAACCAAAGATCTTCTTGCAACCAATTATACAATCGCATATTCAAACATAGCAGCCTGCATGACTAAACCCAAACAATTGCTCAAGGAACTGAAATGTTGCAACGCTATGTGAAAAAGCACAATTTTGTGCTATTACATAAATATCCAGTCCAGTGTATAATAAGTGGAATGGTTCTTATGTCATCATCAGTGACAGAATACGGTTAACATATGATGTGTACTATAAACATCCAGTTCCCTCTGCCATTACCTAATGAAGGTAAGCACTCAGAACCATCAGTCCACGATTACAGTGGAGTAGTGAATTGGTACGGATTATATTGGACTGCTGGGGTCCTGAGAGTAAGGTCCTGTTTGTTTTCTATTTCACAGAGTTAGGTCACTGAAGCTCTTCCAACTGGTTTGAGCCTTTAAACTCTTATTTAATAGTCAAGTGCAGCGAAATACATTGAATAAAAGCCACATGTGCAGTTCTGGGAAGCTACAGAAAACAAAATAATATGGAGAAAACAACTATTTTTTTAGCTGTAATATTTTTTATGATTCAGTAACAGCTAATAAATACAGTTAACAAAAACTGCCCATTCACCGATGAAAAATTGTTGCAGACAACTTCTTTTTGCTATTTTATACTTTCATTCTATTACATTTCAGAAGGAAATATTGTACTTTTTATCGCATTTACTTGATGCCTTAGTCTTTGGATGAAGATTTTACAAAATTAATAATATAACAAGTTTTTAAAAGACATACTCAAAGTATTCCACTAATGGTTTCTAACCTTCTTAGCTTCTGACAGGTTACAAAACTAGCATGTAGCATGAGTCATATTTCAGATGTCTACGAGTTGTTAATTAACAGCTTCACTAAACAGCGATCTTTCCCTCGAAACCTCTCATATGGTTTCATTTCTATGAATGCCAAAATGATCCAACATCTCACCAAAAACCATAGATTACATAAACAGTAAAAAAAATCTGAGAAACAGATGTCTGACAGAATTCAGTTTTTTCTCTTTTCATGCACCATCTGATGTCCCTCAGATTTATCTGCTGTCTCTATTTATAAAGCTGTATATAGAATAGTTTAAACTATACTGATACACTGGTGATTCACTATCAGTCAAAAGGTCCCAACCAGTACTTTTACTGCAATACTTTCACAACATTTTGCAGCTAAAATTTATGTACTTCTACTTACATACATGCAGCACTTGTAGTGGAGCTCTTTTACATCAGGTTGGCACATTTATTTAAATAAAGGATGGGAATACTTCTTCCATCATTGCCCACTGACTGTTATTTTAAACAGAACATCATGTTTGGCAAGTTAATTTAAAGAGTTTCACAAGGTGAATTATAGACAAACAGCATCAGAAGATTTACTTATGTGAATCTAGGATTAGAAGAACAGGTATTAATAGATTATATAAATATGAAAAAGATAACCAGGAAATATTCTATTTTACAAGACACTAAATCCAACCATTAACACTTTGCTTATTTTGTAAGACCTTTTGTTTTCAAAGAAAACACGAGCTGGTACAGTGACACCAATACAGGAAGTGTGTTACAGGCAGCAGAGTGCTAAATAAAAAAAATCTGATTTAATTTGTGTTATGAGTGCTGGGAGTATTGTACTTGGTATTTAGAGGGTTTGCTTTATTTAGCCATAATATTATATTCTGAGGTAGAGCCTAATAACTGAGAAAACGTCTACTGACGAGATTGAGATTCCCGCTCACCTATTTGCTAAACTAGTACACTTACTGACTGGAGAAAATGAGCCTTCGGGTTTAATTCAATGTGAAATTATTAGGGAGTGGAAACATGGTGAGCATGCGGTGCCTGTTAGTATAGAAACAGTCAAGCGTGAACAGAATGCAGGCGCTTGGAAGCACGCATAGACACAGAATTAGGAACACAGCTCAGATTATTCTATCCGCACTACTGTCTGCAGTCATTGTCTCACACGGCAGACAATCTAGGTCACAAAGGGGTTTTTTGGGAGGCGTAATACCAAAGACAGCACAGTAACCTACATTAACCTCACTGAGTTGCCAGGAAAGCACATGGTTATTATAAATAATAGGAATATTCATGGGAATGAGAATTAAAGATGGATGGGTGAGGTGTGGGCCTTACCTCCGAAGCCCGGCCGCATTGCAAAGTCATGGTCTTCAATCCGGAGCAGCTGCTCAGATTTAATTAGCAGAGACTTGGTGCTGTCCAGCTTTTTCATCTTAAGATCCACCCGTCTGGCAAACGAGAGGAAATAGCAGCTTGTGTAAAAATCTCTCTCTGTCTTTCCTGAACTTAAAACAGAAGTGACATCTGGTCGATGGAGTTAGTGACAGTTAATTGGACTTTAGCACTCTGATTAAAACCAAAGGCTTCGACCTAAACGGAATGAGTTCTTTTATTTTCAGTGTAGTGACACTGATTTAACACACTTGTTACTGGGTTAGAGATATTGTGTGTACTCGATTCTATCTGTCTCTTCAGTTGATCTCACAACTGAATTAGTTTTTCCATGAAGAGGACTTCTAGAAACAAACCAAATTGATTTCAGTGGTATAAATGACTTTTTTGGTCAGTCAGAAACAATCAACAGCAATTTTCCAGTCAATATGTGCATCACATGATCCTGTATATGGCCTGCAGCCTTGATCTACTTTGCAAACATTGATTAATGCATTATGCAACAATGTTTGCGAAGGTAGCATCCAGAACAACCTTCCATAACATCCAAAAATATAGGTACTAGCTGTCAAAAGCTCTCCACAGTTACAGCAAAACATAAGAAATCCGGCTTTGACTCACCCTCCATATTTTGGTTTGGTGTTCTCTCCGACGTACTGCTCCTTGTGTCTCCTCTTGTTGGGGAAGTGGCTGCTGTTGAGCTGAGTGACAGGCCACAACCAGGCCAAGCACATCAGTCTTAAGGCCAGGAGGGCCACTCTCATGGTTAAACTGGGCTAGAAAGACAAGAGGAACCCAAATGTCCCTCCCAATTGGTCAGTGTCTCGCCCAGGGAATGCCACAGCTGTCCCCGTCCTCTACACCCACGTCCATGTCCCAGCAGCACTCATTCTGTCCCAGCTACGTCTGCGTTATCCTGCACTCTCATCTCCTGTAACATGGTGAACATCAGCTGAGATATCCGGTGCTTAGCTCCAGCGCACAGGCATTCCCCCTCCGGCTGAGTTTGCTTGTCACTGTGCCATCCCTCTGCTTACATCTCCTCCTGACACAACATGTTGCTCCAGCTCCCCACCCTCTGATTTAAAACCAAATATCAATTTATTCCCATAATGACAAAGGAATACCATTAATTCCTCTCTAATCTTCTTTTCTGTGGTTGGTGAAATCTTTCAGTAACCTACAAACTGCAGGCAGCAGAGGGCGGGGACATGGGGATAATACAACCAGCAGTTTCATCATCGTTCTGACCAGATAAAAATAAAAAGCCTGTAGCCTACTTTTATTCATTGCACGATTCTGCCTCGTGTTGAACTCCGTGGCGGTGGGAGGATGCAAATGATCCCAGCAGGACGACACAGATGCAAGCATATGTTTGGGTGGCATTTGGAAGCATTGCACTTATGACTCCCAAGTTGAATCCTAAACAGCTTTATGCAGATGATAGGGTTCCAAATGCGTCTTTAATTCATTAAATATTAGAAGAAGGATAACAGTACAGTGAGTGTTTAAGAAAAAAGGATTTTTAAAAGCTAAACTTCCTTGTTGGAATACATACTTCTGTTATCCAGCAGTGTGGTTTGTTTAAAAGCCAAAGAATAGATGTTGTATTACATGATATCCTCACTGTGGGCTCATTTGTCGAATCAAATCTACTTTTTAAAATATATATATATGTATATAGCATGTTTTAAAACAGCCTCAGTTGACCAGTGTGCTGGACATGTTATCAGACGGCAGCAAGAAGTTATGTTCAAGCACCTAGACAGGATGAAACTTGTAAAATCAGTAAAACAAATACCAAAAGTGAAACGGGATATCAAGTTGTAAGATGAATTCCTAAAATAAAACGAAAATGAAAGTTTAAGAGCATTAGGACCAGCCAAAAGTTATTGTAAAAAAATATGTATATCTGGAGATTTTTCTTGAAAATATCAGTGGAGAGACAGCATTTGTTCGTAAGAATAAGGCTGCGCCAAAACTTTGGAAAAAGATGGTGGATCTGCATACACTTGATATTTTGCTATTCACATTTTTAATTTGGGAAACAGTGGTTAGCACTACCACCTCACAGCTAGAAGATCCTGGATTTGAATCTTGTGTGGAGTTTGCATGTTCTCCCTGTGCATGCGTGGGTTTTCTCCAGGTTCTCCAGCTTCCTCCCACAGTCCAAAAACATGCTGAGGTTAATTGGTAACTCTAAATTGTCCGTAGGTGTGAATGTGAGTTTGATTGTTTGTCTCTATGTGTAGTCCTGTGATAAACTGGTGACCTGTCCAGGGTGCCCCCTTTCTTTACCCTGAGTCAGCTGGGATAGACTCCAGCCCACCACGACTCTTCAGAGGAATAAGCAGTGTATAGATAATGGATGGATGTAATGGAATTTTTTATTTTTTTCCATACTTGTCTCCTATCTGCTCTGTGTAAACACTGCCTGCAGTTCAGCCCAGATCATCCATAAAATTCTTACATTTTTGTCATATGACTGTTTATCACAGCTAAGTTACTAATGAGATCAGGAACAAAGAATGTTTAGTTTTTTGTAGAATCTGATTAAACTGAAAACTGTCTACACAGACTGGAAATCCAGCTCTGCCTTAAGACTGTGGCGCCTGGACCAGAGCCTGGCCTGTACACAAAGGAACTCACAAGAATGAGACACAGTGGTGTTTGCTGAATGTGATATAACCAGACCACAAAGTGGAGACACATTCAGACACATTTGCCAGGATGACAGTTATTGGCTCAGTGCTAATTAGTGTGAAGGTGATGATACAGTTCTACTCGGTGACACTTTTCTGAACTTTTCCTGGGGGAATTTCCAGTCTAGTTTGGTGATTATCAGCAGCATCATTTTCTTCACAAGACAGTTTTGTGAAGAGTAGACTCCCACAGTGCACATAGAGTGTTAGTATTTATGCACACAGCACAGTACAGCTCCAAAAACATCAGTTGATAAATCCATTAATAATGCTACACTTTTCCTGTTAACCTGTTTAGGCATTAATTTCTTAGTAGAGAATGCTTTTGGTCTTACTCACTTACAGAGCTCATTTTATACACTCAGCGTTAACATGTTTTTATTTCAGATCTTTATTTATTTGTCCTTTTAGAGGCTAAATTTGGTGATAACATCCCCACATATAGAATATAGGACATTAAATGGTACATTGCAACAACATGATAATGGCCTTTGTGTGAGCTATGGCACAATACACACAGACTGTCCTGTACAATAGTCAGATTTTTTGTAATATAATAAAAGCTGTGAGTAGATATTTTTTTTTAAAAAAGTGATACTGTGTTCAATCAAGAAGAAAATAAGACCTTGAATGGAGAAGGAGAAACTTGTGCAGAATCAATGATATAATCAAAACACGGACAGCATGGCTGTAGTGGCATGCTGGCTTTAATCTAGGATTAAAGCTGACTGAGGGCAGACATGAGCAATACCATCTTAAAGAATCGTGCACGTGGACCCTGGTTCACTTGAACATGTGACCCCAGCAGCTGGACAGAACATTGAAATGTCGAAGTGACATGTGTGCCCTCTAGAGGTCATCGTTTTTCAGAATATGTTGAGGAATTGGCAATTTTTACTCATAATCATCCATTTCTGCAGCATACTTTATGTTTATGGCAGAATATTTTACTTTTTTTTTTTTTTTAACATACGTCACATTTTTTTTGTTCAATTTCCACCTCTTATACATAGTATAGGGGCTTTGAGTTAGGGTTACTATTTGTGAATTTGATGAGGGTGATGCATTCCTGTTTGGAGGAAATTTAAGATTGACAAGCATCAAAATTTCCATTAGATTAATACAATGAATGCACTTTACATTAATATTTTTGTTTTGGAATAGTACTATATAATTTAAACAAAAGTATCCAAAATCCAAAAATGCAGAGAATTTATTAATTGTGCTTTTTCTCAGGATCTGATTTTCAGATTATTATAGAAGAAAAAGACAGACCTTTGCTTTAGGTAAAAAATAAATAAATAAAAAAGCAGGCATTTCCTGAACCATGTTTTCTGTTTGAATTTAAGTGATTTAGGTCAATATACAACTGAGGGGACTTTTTTTTCTCATAGTTGACATTTTTCACTGTTTTCAGGCCTAAAATCAACATGGCTGCCTATAACCAAACACCACATGGCATTTTACAGAAAGATTCTTCTAAATATTATATATTTAATTGAGTAAAATTGAAATTGAAAGTTATTTATAAAGATATTGTAGTAAACCTGTTGACATGTGATAAATCCACACACTACTTTATATTTAATAACTCAGAAAGCCTTAGAGTCTTGCCAGTCTCTCTTTCAGGGGGAAATGACATCATGTGGAGCAGGTCATGTGATCTGGAATTAACACACTTCCTGGAGAGGTGTTTTTGTAATGAGTAACTTAGTTGAAAGTGATTTCTTGGACACAGATACAATTTGTTATTTTCCATATAAAATTTGATATATTTTCAAAAAAGAAATATCTGTCATGATTATCTCAAACTAATAAAAAGAACACAATCAAAACTATTTTTGAATAAGCTCATTTTATTATTGTTTAGCTAATTAGAAGGTAGTTGTTTTTAAATTGGAATGCTTATTTACTTGACATTTTATTGATATCCAGTCATTTTTTATTAATAAGTGATTGTTTCCATAACAAATAGTTATGGAAATTGTAAAGACATGATCATAATGAACATTAAAAAAACATTTGCTTTTTACTTTTAATAAAAATGTATGCAAGATATATCCCATGGACTTCAAAGGACCCTCAATTATATATTGACCCATTTGTAGGAGCTCACCTGTTAAATCTATAATCACGGAGCATCATTTTTTAGAGCCTAAACCAACTTGGTAATTGAGATGAGCTCCTTTTGTGAAAACAAATCCAATGCTGCTTATGTTTCTTGAGCTGCTTCAGTGGTGGTGTGGTGTGATGGAGCATTCACAGGAAGGCTGGTTAAACTTTTACCTGCCTGGTTAATTAGTCAGTGTTTCATTAGTGTTAGGAAGGATGTAAAGTGGAACCACACAGAAACAGCTCACTGCACACCAGAGTGCTTTCACACACATGCATGTCAAACACTGTTACAGGTTCAACACCTTCAAAACAGCTCGTCTGACATGGCAGAGACACACAGACTTGTGATTATGTTCATCATTTTCTGGGAACAGTTGTCATCTACAACCTCTAAAGGTAAAGTAATACTCGACATCTGTTTCTACAGTTTATGTACAAGTAATGTATTGTGTGTGAAAGGGATTAATAGATCGTTTTAATGAGTTACTACTGTGTGGAATCTTTATGCAGTATTTAAGTAGATGCTACACTATTGTATCTATCACTGGTCTGCTGATCTTAACTTTGCAAAACAAAAATAATCTATGGGCAAAAGATCAGAGATGATAACAAGATTATATTTCTCTTGCAAGCAAGCTTTCCTTTATAAATCTTTGCTTTAAGTGGATGGTCAGGTTTTGACCCATGAAAAACAAAGCTTTTATTAACTACTGGCGCTCACAAACAGTAGATTAAGGGTGTTAAGTATGTATATAGACTCAGCTAGAAAACACAACCTTGCATCACATCGCACAAACTTTAATCTAGTTTATTTATTAAAGTGTGTAAAGGCTTGACAGGCCACAAGAAGAGCATTGCATGAATATAAAGTAAATCTGAATAAAGGTGGCTGCTCTTTGTCACCTCTACGTGGAGCATTTTGAGTTTTACTGCTCAGAGGGCCGTGTCTTGTCGTCTGTGTTTTCTTCGAGCAGTGTGTTTCCTATGAAACTGGGGCTTTCTGATAATGTGCATCTTTTCCAGCTAGTATTACTTCTCCTTCATATTTCCACAGCAGCTGTAAACACAGCTGCACTGTGTCCTCAGCACCCCAGAAGCATTACCCAGCTGTGACAGCTGCACATATCTGGGCAAAACATTGCCTACTCATTGGGGGGGGGGGAGTGATTTGATTAAAAGAAGTCTTCATCTTAGCAAAACAAACAGTTCACACATTAATCAGTATTGTTTTTTTTAAAGAAAAGGATGGAAATCAGCTATGGCCCTCTGTTAAAGCTCTGTGTTTCTCTCCAGTTTCATGCTGTTGCAAAATGGCAGAAATAATTGGTCACGTTGGTGAAATGGTGCGAAAGTAGAGGATTCCTAATTGTGGCACTGTCGCAGCAGCAGATGTGTCATGGAGGTCAAATGAAAAAATTGATGGCATGAGCTGTGCAGCAGCACTGATCTACACTGATAACACTTTCTTTTTCTTTACTTCAGCTCAGAAATAAATAGCAAATCAAGGATTAGGAACTTTTCTCATTCTCCTCATAAAAGATTAATTCTGGAGGATATAAGCTAAAATAAAAGGTACATGTCTTAAAATAAAACTGACATTACTCACTGATTATAGAAAGACAACATGCAGCTCTATCTCTAAATTTGTGACTTTTTTAATCCAGCAGTGCTTTCATTCAATAATACTGTTTCAAAGACAAGAATAGGTAAAAAAAAAACAAAAAAAAAACAGGTAAACAGGTGGTCAGGTCAGCTCTAAATTGTCAAATTATATAACGAATATAAACAATAACGTGCTCTTGAATTATGATCCTGACTGTTTTCCCTTAAAGTCTTACTACCAGACGCCAACGTCACCTGTATCATCCATGACGACTGCATCCTGCCCTGTAGCTTCAGACCCACCGGAACCGTGGTAATCCACTGGTACAAGCAGCAAATCCCTGTCCACAGCTACTATTACAACAAGGATCAGTTCGGACTCCAGAACAAACACTTCAGTGGAAGGACTTGCTTGTTCAACTCCCAAATCCCTCAGGGCAACGCTTCCCTGCTGCTCAGGAGGGTCAAGGTTCAGGACAAGGGCAGGTACAAATGTTACACGAGCACACGAAAAGGCAACCAGGAGATGTTTGTCAACCTGGAGGTTAAAGGTCAGTACATACATGTACTTTCAGCATATCAGAAATTTGACCCTTTTCACCTTTCCGTGTTGTCTTTAACTTCCGTCGCTGAGTCTTGAAGCGTCTCCATTCATAAATTACCGTCAAGGTCGAGACAAGGAGGTGGAACATTTTGCACTTTTTTTCCACTGCTACCCAGCACACTGCATTTTGCTTGTGTGTTAAAGGTAAAGCCTGAACTATTCATGATTAATTAGCAAAGTATCATGTAGAAAAAAAAACTAAAGAAAAAATGTTTTTACTAATGTTTTTTTACGACCTAGATAATGAATTAAAAAAAGGTTAAATACTGCAAAGTTCAAAAACTGTAAAAACTGTGAAAATAATGAGAAAAATCAGTTTAAAAAAAGTGACAATTTAGATTCAGTAAAACAATGTAATTTATGGTCATTGTGAAAGAATGAATTACTATTTGTAAAAATACAGATTTCTGCGTTGGTGATTTGATTCAATATTTGCGGAAATTTAACATAACAGGTAAAATATGTGAAATAACAGCTTAAAAAAATTTGACATTTTTGAGTCCTTAATATACATATTTTTTCCTTTTAAAAAAACAGCAAATATCAGTAAAATTATTCATTTTTTTTGCTCATTCAAATGCAGTAAACCAGTATAATATTGAGGGGAAACATTGTGAAAGAGCAAATTATTCTTTGTAAAAAAAACTAAGAAAAACAGATTTTTGTTGTGGACATTATTTACAGTTTTGGCCTGTTTTCGTTCATAGTCAACATGTAAATTAAAATTTATTCTCTGTGATTTTACTAGTTATTATCTGTCATTTAACAAAAACATGGAGAACTGTTGCTTAAAAAATAAAAATACTTTACCATTTACAGTGTACTACAACTCACATTTTCAGCACAGGAAGGACATTTTGCTCTTTATTGAATTGCTGAAATTATTTGACAATTAAAAAAAACTATTAGAATCTCTACTGAGTAAACTCTGATGTGTTGAGGAAGAGATTTATGGAGATTTTGTATTTTAGCAGCAATTCTAACAAATCCTTTCAGAGTGTGTATCCATGAAAAGGGTATATTATGTCTTCAGCTGTATAAGGACACAGTGTCTCATGTTGGCTATCTGCCCTACTAACCTACAATATGACCCCAACACTGAAGTTCAGCACCATCTGCAGAAGATTTGTTTCAACTAACCTTTCTGCTAAAAGTCAACTCAGTACATGCACACATCTGGCTTCACCTGACACCAGTTTTTGGTCTTCTGCTTACTTCAGAACAATATCAGACTAGTAAAGTTATTTATTTTTGTTTGCTATTGCCACAGACTGAATCATATCCCCATTAAATGCTCACACGCTGTTTTTCTTCAAGCTCTCATCCAGTCAGTGATGATGGAGATGACGGAGGAGACGGTCAGCTGCTCCTCTCACAACATCTACCCCGTCCCTCATGTCACATGGGCCACGGACCCCCCGTCTGCTCAGGAAACTCTAGAAAACTACACTATCAAAACCACAGATCACAAGGGTTTGTTCACTGTGGAGAGCATGCTAGGGATTCTGGGTAACCTCTCCAACCGTACCTTCTTCTGCTCTTTCATATCAGCCGACAAAACCCAAGTGTGGACCGCCTCTCGGAAGAACCAAGGTGCGTTCTGTTTACATGAGTTTCCAGAAAGAGGGTGATTTTTAACAAAAATAATGCAACACAAATATATTTTTGTTTTATTTCAGAGGATATAACTCAGGAAGAGGGTCATGCTCTGTCCATCCCCTGCATCGCTCCACACAGTCTCCAGAATTTCTCCCTCACCTGGACCTTTGCCTCATCCACTGAGCCCACAGTCATCTTAAGATACGACAACAGAACCAGACACACCTTTAACCTGTGGGAGGGCCAAGCCGAACTGGACCAGGACCTGCTTCTGATGGGAGACGGATCTCTTCTGCTGCATAAGCCGGACCGTGAAGAACACTCTGGGACTTATATCTGCACCTTCTCCGGCCTGCAGAGCAGACACGTCGTTCAAACCAAAGTGAACGTCACAGTTGCTACAATAAGTGAGTATTCAGTGGTTGTGCCATTCTAAAGATGTTGTCTGCAAATCAATGCAGGGATGAAAACAGAAACAGTTCACTAAAAAGAAATGTGCTCTGCAGGTGTGGATGAACAGAGCGTCCAGAGGTCGTGGTGGAGCACCGCAGCTTCTGCAGCTTTTGTCTTGTTCACCATCATTGTTGCTCTTCCTCAGTGTGTGAGACAAAAAGGTATGTGAGGTATTCAATCTGTCAGATATTCAAAGCAGCTATAACTTGCACTTATAATAGGTGATAATTCTATGGTTTAAAGGCTTTTAAGTCATTCTTTGAATTGACTGCAACAGTGTGATCTTTTTTTTTGACATGGTGATATTATGAAACATATTTAAGTGTAGATCCACCAACACAAAAGTTATAAGAAGCTTATTTTCAATAATTTTATCAATAAAACTACATCTGAAGCTTCACCTGGATCCATATATGCACCTGGAGTACAAGTATAAAGTGTCGTAAAATGGAAATACTCAAGTGAAGACAAGCACTAAACTTTAATACATGACTTCATTAAATCTACTTAAAAGCTGCTTTCATGACGACCACAAGGTGGCACTGTCTGCACCAAAACCCCCTCTGTTCTCTAGTAGTCAAACTTTACACCAAATGACACAAAAGTGGTTTTGATGCTGGCTAACAGACAACAAAATGGAAACAGAAATGGTGGAAGAATGCAAATTCCTACACACAAACTGTCTTTAGTAATGCCAAATATAATAAATCATTATATTTCACAATGGCTGTCCTACAGTTCACACTTTTTTTTTTCTTTGCGGTGCAGCGATGGAGACCAGAGCAGCCTCACACAGGTACAATGGGACGGGACTTGTTGAAGATGGACTTCACAAAGACCTTAACATCGCTGCTTCATACATGATGGGACAACACGGAGACCAATGCAACAGACAGCCAGCACAGTTTGAAGCACAGGATGAAGCGGCAGGCTGTGTGCCAAAAACAGCAGAAGACTTCAGTGCGACTCTACCACCAGACACTGAAATAGACCAAGAAGAAACAGCAGTAGAACCACCTGTGGAAGGAAATGATGGGCTGCAGTCCAGCAGCCTGGAGACGGATGGATTTGAAAACACTGAGCCTGGGATTTATGCGCCATAAACTTATGCGGCAGACTTCAAATGCAAGTTTCTAATAATAAATAAGCAACGAGGAGTAAAATATGGCCTACCTACAGTAAAAAGAGACCCAACTAGATCAAACAGATGGTATCAGCTAAAATTTATATGCCCATCAGTAAAGCATACTGACATCATAAACTGTAAAAACTATGATTCAACACTGAGTTTGTGCTTTTTATGCTCTAACTTTGAAACAAAACAAACCTTTATTACTTGTACTTTGCTCATTTTTGCCAGTTTTGTGCTCGTAAGTGAACAGAGATTTTTGTGTTTTTTCGAGTACTACACATTGGAGACATATTAAAGGAAAAACCTAAACAAATTTTATCCAGTGGTAGAACATTTCTATCCTGACAGCACAATGCCTCCATTCATAGGCCACTGGATAGTTTGATGAGTAAAACAATGTGAATCCTACGTTATGGCCTTTACATTCACCAGATATCCACCAACCTCTGTCAGATTTTGGACCAACATGTTAGACAGCACTCTCCAGCACCATCATCAAAACACCAAATGCCAAAATGTGTTTTGGAAGAATGGTGTTCATCCCTCTAGTAGAGATCCAGAGATTTGGAGAATTAGTGCAAGGGAACATTGGTACTGTTCTGGTGGCACATTGTGGCTTAACACCTTGCTAAGCCTTTAATATTGTTTTTTTTCCTTTAGTTTGTCATCCATCTGTTGACATCCACTATTTAAGATGTTGTATTTTTTGCTTGCTAGTTATTTAGTTTGTTTGGTTTTGGAAGATCTGAGTATTTGACCAGCATGTACCTGTGAGGTTCTTGGGTTATTTACTGGAGCAAGAGAGGCAGCAAAGCCATTCATTGTGCTATTTTTTGCTCACCGTGGTTTAATAACCCACATCCCTGTGTGCATGATTGACTCAGATTTGATTTGGATTATGGACACGGCAGGGACATGATTAAATCGCCTGTTCAAACATGACACTGCCCAAAGACGTCCAAACATCCCGCCCTGCGTCACCCAACGGCCACATAACGACCAGCTCTGTGGTTTAACAAACACTCAAACATGTTGTTTTGTGGTTTCAAAGTGGACGTAAAGCCAATTTTCAAATTTAACTGACTTGATCATATAGATAAACTCTGCAAACAGCCGTGATGTGGGTCAGATTACAGCCCACATCCTGCTAATTAGGTTTTCTTAGGTGACTCAACAAAATGGCTTTGGGACCGGTCTCATTTTGTTGTTAGCAGTTACAGGGGCCACTCTGAGAAAATATACATATTTGAGATTTAGCATCTCAGGTGTGTGAAGGTTGAGATGAAAGTTGAACTCTGACATCGGACCAGAAGATCTTTAGTAATCGAATTAGTAAGGCAAGTAAGAAACACAGCATGGGGAAAGTCACTTCTGTTCCTATTTCTTGCTTGTTTATTGATCTTTTAAGCACCAGATAGCGTTTTAGACAAGGCCAAAGTCCATTTAGAAAGAAACAAACATAAGTAATCCCTGTTTTACACCACCTCTTTGCTATCAACTTCACACTCTTGTTTTTGGGTGACACATTTCACGCTATGACTCATACTTCCCAACAATTACAAAAGATGATCGTACGCACACTGCTACAATCCGACACCAGCTTTTCTTCCATCCTTTTTTCCTACTTCTTCCACGGTTTCCACTCGGAATCCGTCTACACATGGTTTCAGTCTGCAGTTTGAAAAAAAATGCATACACATGCAACAGTTTGAAGAAAATGTCGGTGTGGTTGCTTTAAAATTGTACCTTTTTTTTTAACAGGAAGAGGTGAAACATTCCAACACTCCATGACAATTAAATTTTTGTGTTGGCAATAAATTTAAAGTTTTCAAATGAGACTCCTGAGATTTATATGTGTCACTTTGCTTTCCTAAAATTGTAAAGAACGCTGGACAGACTTGTGAGTGTGTGTGTGTGTGTGTGTGTGTGTGTGTGTGTGTGTGTGTCTGTGTGTGTTTTAATGACAAAGACCCCAGCCCTGCTCTGTATCTGGAAGTAATCATCTGGTCTAGGCTGCCTGCACAGCCCCCTCCCTATGATGTAATTGGAGTTTTTTTGCATGATGTTGCAGGACGCTTTTCAGACAGTTTCAGGGGGATTTTCCCAAAAGTAGCCTTTCATTCATTCTAGTCTCAGACACGCACGTTTTTACCTTATATTTACTCCTTAAACCATGATGTTAATTTGTGCTAATGAGCTTTTCTCATGATACAAACAATGGTCAGATCGACAGGTTTGCTAAACGTTGCTGTGCGCCTCGGACTGTTGGGGTTTTTCACTCTCTGCCTGCACAGTTTGCTATCGAGGGGGAGTGAGGTTGGCTCTGTTTCAAACATAGCAATGGGGCCTCCTCCCGCCTCCACATACTGCTGAAACAACAATCTAAGTTTCAACATTTTTTTTTTTACAACTTAGAGCACTAATGTCGACTCTTGCTTTTTCTTCTACAGAAAACACGCAGCGTGGGAGGGCTGCTCTGTGTGAAAACCTGACAAAGTCATATTTTTGTGCGAACAAATTAACCAGACAGTGAGAAACTGATGGCAGTAGATCAGGTTTGATTAGGGGAGTTGAAAATGGAACAGTCACATTACAAGTACAGGTTTACCTCTGCTGGAATCGGATCTAATGACAACATGGTGCTGATCAGTCTGAGGTAAAAGGTCAGAATCAGATACAGAAAGTAGAAGTGACTGAATACTGGGATTCCTCTTTGAAACGTAAAGAATATATTTGATATTGCTGACTTAATTAATGCCTTTTGGGTGTTTTTTCTTTCTTTCTCCTTTACATCGTCAAATATCAGCAAACAAATGTCAGCACATGAGGAAAAATGACCTATTTAAAAACTATGAAAACACAAGAGCAGCAACAAAATCTTTCAGGGTGGAGCAGACTTCTTTCTACATTATTATTTTAATTTTTATCTCTCCACTGGTTCAATGTTCTGCTTTTTATTAGCAACAGATACACATTGCTCAATAGAAATCTGTGTACATTGAGGAAAGGAAATCCAGAGGGGTTTGGACTATTGCCCATTTTATGGTAATGGAAATTTGTTTCAGCACAAGAAGTTCCAACTACAATATACTGCTAAAGTATATGATAGAATGATAAAAAAAAAAAAACTCATACCAACCTCTTTAATATCAACACTGAAAGACGACACAGTTATTAGAAACATTCTATTAAAATAATTTTACCCAAAAAGAGTAAGAATGAAACATATTCTTAAAGATTTATGGAAGGTTTGGGCAAATAATTGGAGATGCTAAAGACTGCTAAAGACTAAATTCACTTTGAGACACTGGAGAGAACACAATATTCTGATTCTTAGATCCCTGCTCTGACTCCCAGTTAAATATAGACCTGAAAGTAAGACTGTACTGTTAGACAATACGAGTCTCTGGTCTGGGCCCAAAATATATCAAGATATGTTTGCTGAATACAGGCCTGGAGGTTTCTGCAGGAACTGGTCAGTTAGTGGAGCCCAAAGTTCAGACAAGACACAATGAAATGATGTTTATACATTATGTTCCTTTTGGAACTTAGATTTGTCCAAAATGTTGCCGTTTTTAAGTAATTTTTTCCATACTGCCTTTAAATGATCTGTTTTATTTTCATAAAGCCTAGTCTAAACTGTCTGTACTTCTGTTGATCTTGTCTGTACTTTTATTCACTTATTTCAATTCTTATTTTTCCTATCTTTCGTCTTTTTTGTGTTTTTGTCAGTTATATATGCATTGTATTGAACTTGTCTGTGCTGTTTTTTATTTGTTTATTTTCATTTTATTTTGTGCTGTATTTTGCATTTTCTGCCATCTCTGCTTGTAAAGCACACAATTCTCTTCATGCTGTCGTTAAGAAAATCCCCAAACTTGAACAATAATCAGAGCAAGAAATAGTCAAAAACAAAAAAAATCCTCTGAATTTCAACTTTCTAACGATTCTGTCAGGAAAATTGAGCAAATCTAAGCCTAAAATTGTGATATTTAATCAAAATTGCTTTATTCAACATGTCTAAACAATTGCCAAAAAATGTACTTAATCAGATTCTGCAAAACAAAAAAAAAAGTAAATAAAAGAGTTTTTCTTGGCACAACAGTGAAGCCATAATTGATTCAGCTGCAACCAACAGTCATCCAAGAAAAAAATTATCACATTTTCAGCTGACCTGCAGGCTGTGTTGACACAGTACAGAATCAAGACAAGCAATGAAACAAATAAAAATGTAAGCAGTAAAATATCGATAGCATGTAAATTCCCCCAAAAACTGCTTGGGAATGGGAGGGTTAAGATGTTTTCATGACTAGATGTAGATGTTTAAGTCAATGTGAGGTAGTCCTTTTTATTCATTTTTGTTTGTTTTTGTTTTTCCTGTACTTAAATTTGACTTTTGCAATTAGTAACACTCTTGCTCAACCTTAAGCAGGAAGAGCTGTGATGAAAAACACACGAGAAGCTGCCTTGTTTGTTTGTTTTGTCACGTTGTCAATAAAAAGAGAGGGGAAAAAAATATACATATCAGCAGTTCACTATCTAACCAGAGAGGGGCAGCAGCTCTGTCTGATGCAGGCACCGTCTGTCTGTGTGTCTGTCTGTGTGTCTGTCTGTGTGTGTGTGTGTGTGTGTGTGTGTGTGTGTCCTGGGGAGGGGAGTCTGAGCAGAGAGTTGAGGGTGGGAGGGGAGCAGAGGGTCTCCTGTCTGCTCCTTTGTCATGGGAAGACTTTACTCTGCTGCTCCATACAGACCCAGAGGAGGAACCGCAGCTCCAACAGCAGCAGACGCGCAGCAGACAACTTCTAACTATGTGACTGGGACGGAAAACCAAGGTCAGTCGCTTTTCCTTTAACCGAAAACTCCACTGATCGGCTCCTAAATTGGCTTTTCGCTACACACAGTGATGCGCCCTTCACTGCTGTTTTTACTGGTTGCATCGCTGTTGCCAAATGTGGAGCGTTCAGTGTCCGTAAAATGACCAAAATGCCAGAAAAAAACACTTGTAGTGAGTGATGCTGCTCGAAACTTGTTTTACAAGAAGAAGTTTGAGCTGTTATGTGACTTTGTTAAAAAGCACACTTAATGTTGATATCTACTGATTTCATATTGCAAGAAAATGATGCAACTATTTACCCAAAGTGGATGAAAACAACTGGGGTTATCAGGAAAAGTGTCCAAGCTATTGATCACATGTTTGTTTGTGTACTGTGCGAATGGATACATTGTTAAACCGAGTTTGTTGTCATTTTTCAAGCAATGAAAGCCATTTCCGAGTATTTTTAATTCAAGTTTTTGCTGTTTTTGTCATTTTTTTTGAGCTGAATTTGAAGTTTTGCATTGTTTGTCAGACAACACGAGACATTTGAAGATGTCACCAGGTCTAGGAAATTGGAACATTCTTTTTTCTTTCCTTCCACAGAGCCAATGATGAATCAAAGCATGATTGATTTTAAATTACTCCCCTTTGGCGAACATCTGTTTTGTCTTTGGGTGGAAGTAAGAGTTGTGTTTGTCTGCCCAGTGACGTGTAAGTCTTTTGCAATGTGAAAGTATTTATCCTCACAGTGTTACCACACATTAGATGAAAGCCAGCTTATCAGCGGTCATTCCTCAAACTGTTTACATCTCCTTGTGTGTTTATGATCCGCACCACCCTGCTGGCTTGTAGTCTTGGTGATGCAGGAAAGAAACCTCCTGCTCTTGAGATGAGGCTGGGGTTTTTTCCCCTCTTTTTTTTAGGAGCTCTGGAGAATGAACTCATGCTGATTGATTGTGTGACTGTGTAAAAGGATACCCTGCTTCCTGTAGGCCCTCGCTCCAGACAGCAGGACCAGAAAATCTTGGATCAGCCATCTCTGTCTTCCTCTGGTGTGTGTGTGCTGTCTGTGGATTCAGGAAACACTAACGTCTGACTTTCAAAATCCCTCTCTTGAATCGCTGGAACCAATAATATCCTCACTCGGTGTAATCTCTGTGATTTATGAATTGAAGTGGAGAACTGGGAATTCAAGATGGATGTATTTATTTTTCAGGCCTTCATTTTTTTTCTTAGAGGAGAGAGTAAGTGTTTCCTTTTGTGCTAAGGGCCATTTAAGATCGTCTATTGAACAACTAAGGATTGGAGACTGTAAATACTATTGTTTTCATAATCATGTAGTCTACTGATTTATAACTCGATTAAAGATCTGTTCAATGAAATGTCAGAAATTATAATTATGAGAGCCAAAAAAGTGTTTTTTATTGAATAAATCAATTCTCAGTTTCTCACAAGGTCCCTGTCCAGATTTACCTGCCTAAACTTCTAACTCTGGCTGCTGCCTCACTGAGACTGAGGCTAGAGCATCGATTGAAGCACAAACTGCTGCTTTTCAGACTTGGTTTTTATTGGTGACACTGGGCCAGACATTAAAACTTTCCTCTGGATCTGTTTTAATACTTAGTCTTGGAGAAAGTTTTTTCTTCCCCTTTAAATATGCACATGTGAAATATCTCCTTGAATTGAGGCATTGTTGTATAGAGTTTTGTTGGATACGTTGAAGGACTGCAATACAAATCTTCTTTTCCTGGATATTGTGGGTTGTTTCAGGAGTTAATAGTGCGAGGTGTGAGGAAGGAAAGTTAAAATGGTTGTGACATGTCATATTCATTTGTATTCCAACAGTCAGGATTAGAATAAATCAGTTTAATGTGCTATTTTTATAGTCTTTTCATGTTTGAGAGTGTCATATTGATCCCCTTCTTCCTTTTCTTCTTCTTCTCAGGGAAGACAGTGCAGAGGGCCCAGCTGAATCCTGCATCCTCAGACCAAATTAGAGAAAAGAGGCCACTGTGATGAACAGCATGCTTCCTCAGCGGAGTGCTGTGGCCACTCTGGGCTACGGTTCAGGTAAGACAATTTGTTTTTGTATTTTATTTGGATGAACTTCTAAAGCTGATGACTTTAATTGACAGAATATTCTATAGTATAGTGTTCTACAGTATTGCTTACATCCAGTATTTGATGTACTATTTAATAATATCTGTTTACTGCCTGTAACGAAATAACGGAGTCAGCTGAATGACAGTAAACATGGTTAACATCATGCAAGTCTGGATTGATTAAGTGCATCATGAAGGGAATTTATTGAGTTATCTGGATAGCCTTATGTAACCCAGCAGCAACCTCTAAGGCCGAGAAATGAAGCACAGAGGTGCAGTTCCTCATATGGCCAGTTAAGGCTGGCTCTGAGACTGAGTCAATCCCCCAAATTTAAATGAGGCAATAAGCTTCATTAGTCATCAGAATAATTTTGAAGGTCCACAATTTGTTTATAAAACCCACATTTTTGACGGAGTTGTGGACATTCTTTAAAATCAAATGAACTCTAATTAATTGTGTATTCAGCATCTAGCCACCCATGACTCAGGCCATCGTCACACTGCTGCTTAGATATTTGGGTTGCCTCAGGACTTTTCTTGCTGTAAAGACTGTGATGTATTCTGGCTTGTCCTGGTTCACCAACATTCTTCCATTTTTAGAAGAAACTTAGCCCCTGATTGAGCCAGTGTTTGTATTGGGCTCAGAACTGTATGAGTGTACATTCTTCCATGGTTTTCCCCCTCTTATTCAGCACATCTGTGATAGCACTCCTTTTAGCTGCGCTGCTGCTTACTGTATTGAAGTAGCTAGAATATATCTGACTGTTTAATGTAATCCAAAAGGAGATGGGATTTTATGCTCTGTCAACTTCCTCCTCTCCACAGACTGTGTGAAGATCGAGCACAGCAACAGCGGCTCGGTTGGTGGGACGTTGCTAAGAGGCTCTCGCTCTAAAGCAGAGCTGCAGGAGCTGATGGAGACTCTGCAGCGCAGGAAGAGTGCTCTTGAAGCCAGCCTGAGGGCGGCTGAAAGCAGCAGGAAGTACCTCAGCGTGCCTTCACCTGTAGGATCTCAGTCTACCAGGCCACTGTCTATCCTCAGCAATACGGAACGTCCTCCATCTGCCTCCAGAAACTTCTACATGACCAGCAGCAGCGTCCCTCCTTCACCTCGTCAGGGTGATCGCCAGCTGAGCCCCAACGGCTTCCTCCGTCCCTCCCACTCTCGCCACCAGTCACAAGACAGCCTCCTTCTCTCTAATGCAGCAGATGGAAGCGCTCACCTCTCCTCCTATGGAGAGCCTCTACCTCGTTCTCCCAGGGTTAAAAGTGGGGCAGCCAGTATGCCGTCCAGCCCTCGAATGGGCCGCAGGCTCTACTCTCAGGGCAAAGCTGGAGGAGACTCCCGTCAGAGGAAGTACTCCACCGGCTCCCTCACCAGTCTGGGGTTGCACAGCCGCTCTCTGCCTCGGCTTCACAACGCAGCAGACCCTCCTGCTCTGTCGTTGCCGTCTCGCCACTCAGTGGGCTCCCACAGAGGAGGGGTCCCAGCAGGGCAGCGACGCAGCCTCTCTTCACTGGAGCAGCCACCAGATGTGACGGTACCAGCCAGCATGCCCAGCACGCCCAGGAGAGCCAGCCTGGCCTCTCTGAGCTCTCTGGGTATAGACATCGACGGGACGGGTTTAGATCTGGGCTTCGGAGAGAGGAGATTGTCCTTTGGGAAGAGTGGGTTAAGTCCAGGACAGAGGGTGGGCAGCATCAGCTCTCTGAATGGCAAAGAGGAGCTGAGAGATTATCACCAGCACCAGAGGGATGAGCGACTCAGGGAGCAGAAAGTGCAGAGACTGGTGAGTTTTTTTTTTTACTTTGTTCATCCCAATTTGCCAATTTTTATGTTCCAGAATAACTAAAATATCGTTAAATAATCTTGTCTGCAGGAATGCCAGCGTCTGGAGACCATCCTAACCCTGTGCACTGAGTTGGGGCAGGTGGCGAGAGAGCCAGCAGGGTCAGCTGTTTCTGACCTGCAGAAGATCAATAAGGAGTTGGAGAAGCTGCAGGTGTCGGACGATGAGTCGGTTTTCTCTGACTCTCCCAGCAGCACGGCTCCAGAGAGCTGCTTCGGGGCCAAAGCCAGAGACTTCCAGCTCCCTGAGGAGCAGCAGGCCGGCCAGCGTCAGCAGAGCAGCTACAGAGATGTCAGGTCCCACTCGCCTGCTATCAGCCTGAACAGCAGCGCAGCTTCACCCTCGACACGCCACAGAGCCAAAGTAAGTCTCATCAGACTCATACTGCAAGACAAACACCAGATCAGAAGGATGAGATCAAATTATAACGAGTGGAAAATATATCTCAACCAGTTATGCCAAATAAAAAGAAAAAAACTCACTTAATAGACAGAGTTTGTTATGAGAACTTTGGATAAATGAATATAAACGATTAATAAGAACAAACCTACAATCTTTTCTGCATTTTTCTTTATTGTTTTAGTCAGTGTTGCCAACTCATATAATCTGGTCTGAGACACCTGCTGTCATGCTCTGTCTCACGCTCTCCCGCTGCCCCAACAAATCTCACGCTAAATAAGGGAAAATTCAAAGCTCCTCCTCAGGGTTACGCTGTCTTTGTTTGGACACAGTACTAAGTCTGAACATTTGGCATTTTCCACATTTCAGCACCAACATTTGTCCATAAACATCACAGAGGGCAGAAAAAACACAGCTTATATGTATTTAGAAGATTGACACGAACACATAGACCTTTCTAAAACTCACAAAACACCTTCCATGTGTGTGGCCTCATTTACTTTGCTGGTAAATGTGATATTTGCAAGGCTAAATGTCTGTAAAAATGCAACCTCAGAAAAACCTGTAACCGGTTGGATTAATACGACTCAAGTGGTAGGAAAAAACATTAACAGAACCTGAAGTTAAGTTTGTAGTTTCCAGGAATTTTTCCTCTGAGTTTATTATATGGAGAGTTGCACACAGTTACACATATGAAAACAGTAACTTTATTATTTAACCATAATTATGGGACCGTGAACAATTTTTCACCTCAGACAGGTTAGATGTTACACAGGGTCATTAGTACTGTTACATGGCGGTCGTCCTCAGGTTGACTTCAGAGCTTAATCACAGATGTTTGTTTTACTGTCACTTAAAGTGTGAAGTATTTACTAAAGTCAGAAATATTTTTCTGTCATGTCAAGTGTTTTATTTTGAAGTTTTAAAATTTCACAGCAAGATTTGCATGAGTGCCATTATTGAGCATATGGCTAATTCCCATAACTCGATACTAGAACATTTCTGTAATCATTACAGTAACTGCAACAGATAGTTAAAATAAAAACGCATTTCCTGGGGCCGTAAATGCTTACTTAGCGGATTTTCCCATTTAGGAAATAATAAAGTATAATAAAAAGATGTAGTCAGCCACATAGTGGGTGGACTGTTAAATTATGGGACTTACTGGGTGAACTTTTAATCCTATACACACTACCTATGTTAACAATCAAACAATGTAATGTGTTGCTTTTAGTCCTTATTTACTTTCTTAGATTTATGTATTGATACAGTGAGAGATTTTGAACACAGGTAGTGTAACAGTGAGCCAGCATGCACAGAACCAGGACCCTGACACTGGTGATCTGTTTTTCTAGCCTGTAGTAAAGACGAATGGGACACACCCCTTCTCTGGAAGTTAATCTGACTGCTGATAGCTTGCTTATCTTGTTTGTTTACCTATTGTATCATCACAGTAATTTTTTTTTTGTTAATTTGCATTCCTTGTTCCACATTTCCACAGACCTTCATTGAAAATCGGCTGCAGACTATTAAGTTCTGGAGATACCGAGTGTCAGAATGTGAACTATGAGGAAAAAATGTCCAAATTATGTCAAACTATCCACAACTTTTCCTGTTTTTGTATTGGTGCAACCATTTCCCACCTGCTCCTAAAGTTTAAGAAAGTTTTTGCAATGTTTAAGGGGTTAATATGGTCTGAAAAAACACAATTTTCATGATGAATTCTGTCTTATATTTGGTCCAGGCTGGATTTATGTAGACGAAAAGTGGAAACACATGTAGCATGAAGCTCTTCATATAGTGTTTGTCCTCCACAGCATTGTTCTGCACCGAAACCTTCACAAACTTTGAGGTAGATTCCTCGTCAGTATTGCATCTTTGGCCAGAAATGCTGTAAGTGTGTGCAGTTAGACGTTTGTATGTTTCCTGTTTATGTGGGTTGCTCAGACACATAAACAGGGTAATCACAGTTGCATAAGACCCTCTGACGGCTTTGATGTTTCTACGATTTGGCCTCGTCTTTTCTCTCTTCACCTTTTTTGGGTGTGTTACAGTGCGAAGCCTCTCGGCACATCCTGAGAAATGAATGAACATTTACATATACAAAATATACTAAACACATCAGTTACTGCAGCTCCCAGATGGGCCACCTCCTCCAGGCCATCTTTTTTCCACTCTGGAGCGGTCACAACCTAACGTTGTGTCTGGTTTTAATGAAGAAGTCCTAGTTTTGTTTCAGCACTCAGCCATTCAAACTCTTTAAGGAGGGGGGGAACAGGAAATGACTTTATCCCGTGGAGAATTAGTGTGCGAATGTGTGTGCATGCGTGCACAACTGTGTGCGGGTGTATAACTGTAAGAATGCTAGTGTATAGGCATGGCAAAGACTCACGTTTTTCCAGATGTTTTGAACTTTATACTGAGGCTAAATGGATGGAAGATCCTGCAGGAATTAAAATGTAGTTAATCATGCCATCTGTAGCAATTCTAAAATTAGACTTCCAAGTTGAGACATCATTTGTGCTGTGTGTTAATTGTGACAGAGGTTTATAGACTCCAAATAACCTCTCTTCCATCTCTTGCATACCTCTGAGCTGTGTGCAGGAACAAAGACTGCTCACAACCCATCTGGGAAACTATAAATCCTAGTGCTGCCTCTGACCATAAAAAATCCACTCTGGCTCCTTAAAGTAGGAATACCTGATATTACAGGATATCTTAAATGCACCCACACATGAGTATGAATGAATGTTTGCAGGATGCTGGTAATGGTGCCGTATGTGGGAGTGCTTTAGCAGCTGAGTGCACTGATAGAGGTTTCCATTACACCAAATGGAAAAGAATCCTGTCCCCGTTGTCAGAGATCCAGCTTCAGATGAGCTAAAACAGCAGCTGCCGGTGTCATATTCAATAAAAAAAATGATTCTGTGGACTGGAAAATGATTTCAACAACATCATTTATTCAAGGAAAAATGGTTTTCTGATGTAATATGAGCTATCTGAAACTTTTGATTGTGGATTCAATCACCAAAAGAAGCTCCTGCCAGTAAACTGGGGGAATTTTGACTGTTTAGCTGTTTGTGTGTTTTCCTAAGGAGCCAAGCATTTATGTGCATTCCTGATGTCATTACAGGCCTTGGAGAGTGTGCAGCTGAAACAAGAAGTAACGCAAATAGAGGAAGAAAGAATTCAGGTTCTGAACAACATCGAGGAGCTGGAGCAAAAGATCAAAGACCTGGACAACCAGATGGAGGAGTCTCTCCGAGAGGTAGACGGCAAAGAGCAGTTTAGAAATACACCTGACACCTGAACAGCTAGACAGCTCTTATCTAGACCGATCACTTGTTGTAAACAGTCAAAGAACATGGTGCAGCAGTTTATCACAGCAGCTCATCGCAGTAAAAACTGATGAGCTGCCTAATGCACCGAGTTGTTGCTGAATGAGGCAACCACCTGAAGTCAGAAAAGCGGCAAATGCACTGAATAAAAATGGATCCTGAGTCCGGTTTTCTACTTTGCGCTGCTGTTTCCTGCAGATGGAGGTGGAGTGTGCCCTGCTGGAGGGAGAGCAGGAGTCTGAGATGGCTCAGCTGCAGAGAGAAAAGGAGCTTCTGGATGAACTCAAGGGAAAAATTCATAGTATTGAGAAGGCGAGCAACACAGAGAAGCCACAGGTAAAAATTCAAGCTATGACTTGTTTTTGAGAGATCGGGTTTGCACAGAGATAGCAGCAATATGAGATGATCTCATAGTCATTTTTCTAGTCTGTCCTTCATTAAGAATCCTGCAAAGAGTGGTCAGAGGTGAGTAAAGGGGAATTCTAGCATCAGGCCTTGATGTAAAGCCACATCTCAAACAAACGGACAGAGATCAGTTCAGTTCAACCACAACTTCCTAAGAAAGTGTTCAGTTACACTTCAGTGCAGTTGTCTTTCAAAAACCAAACAAACTTCTTTCAACAGGAAATGCAAACCAGCACCAAAGCCAGAGGAGTCATCATAAATGGGATTCACAAAGCAGCTTGAAAGGACCTTCGGAAAGACCTTTGCCAACAAAAAGAGTTAAAGCATAAACTCATAAACCTGTTAGCAGATGTTTTCTTCTGATAAGTCATCAGGCAGTTTGTTCTGTTTTCTCCAGAGCTTACTCATGTTGGCAGAGAACAGCAGGACACAGAAAAATGTAGATCTCATTTTTCACCTTCAGTGTCTGTTATTCTTTCCAATTTCTACCCAATTTGTTTCTTTCTGTGCTTTTGTTATCCCTCTGGACCTTGTTCTCTCTCCTCCTGGATCTCTTTCCTCCCATCCACAGCTTCTGTTACAGCTCTGGTGTCTCTTAAAGCCACATTTGAGAAGGGGCCCGAATAACTACCATGTGTGAAAAAATTGCCTGCAAATGTGACTCCAATTTGGTGGGAAACCAAATCTACTTGAAAACCTACCATCACTTGGAAGGCTATGGAATTTAACACTACACTGTCCAAAATGCACCATTTTTTGTTTTTCTGTGAAGCAGATCATCAGTTTTATGATGAAGTCTTAAATGTTAATTACACAGTCTACCTAGACTTCCTTTCTTGTACCCAAAGTAGTTCAGTTTAGTTGCAGTTGTAATTTGGGTGTTTGTGTTTCTCTGCTGTTTCTCAGGAAGCTGGGGAGGAGTCAAAAAGTTCAGAGGATTTGGAGTTTCAGAAGTTGGAGAGAAAAATTGAACAGGACGAGGAAAAAGAGAATCGGAACCAAGAGCTGCTGCGAGAGATTGCAGAGTGTCAGCGGCTTAGTGTCACGCGAAAGGTACAGTTTATGGTTTCTGAGTGTGCATGTGGCATGAAGTGCATGTGAAACACAGCTAGCAGTACATCGCATCACTCTAACATGTAGTTTTCAGCCATAAGTACCTAAACTAAAAACACTAGATTGGATTTTAACATCTTGGCTGTAGCAATATGAATTTACCAAGGCGTCAAGAAAGAAACCAAACCGAATTTTGGCAAGCTTTTAGCATAGCTTTGCTTTAATAACAATGTGAACGCCTCCAAGACAAAAGCAACTGGACCAAATGTTAAAGGGTGATAGTGTATCATGTAAATAAATATGCTACAGCAATAGAATATGTTGAGACTTTAAGTGTGCTCAGGACTAAGTGGACAACTATCGACCTCCACCAAGGTCAATAGTCCTCTCTTCTATGATGTGCAAGTTTGCACCCAGATTCACATTAAAATGTAATGTATTCCTCCTTTTCTCATGCTCCACCTGTCCACCTAGTTTCATGAAAGTTTGCTTGGTAGTGTTTGCATAACCCTGCTCACAGTTAAATAAACATAACCTCCTTGTCAGTGGTAATAACAATAAAATGCATCATTAATCCAAGTTGTCTAAAGGCACTAAACAATAGAAAAACGTACCAACACTCTATAACCCTTTTAACAAAGTTTTTGTGGTGATCATTTCATATTTTCCTGTTTTTTTTTTTTTTATTTCAAATACTACATTTCGGTTTGTTGTCGTTAATCTTACTGCAGGTTGTGCATGAAAATAAAGCTGCAAAATTGTGAGATTTGCAGCACAAAGCATGAACTAATTACAAGAAACAGCAATGCCAGCAATGGTAAGCATGCAACACTGATGACATAACATATTAACTGATTTTTTAATCAAGTGTAAAACCACAGGAGGGAGATAGAAACAGGGCTAGAATCAGTGCTGAATGATTGCAGTTTGAAACATTGCACTGTCTTGTCAGTTGTTTTTACAAATTCATGCCTTCCTTCTCCTGTGATAATCACGTTTTTGATGGTATCCCATGTGGTAACGCCTCATCACGTTTTAAATCTTTTATACAGTGAATGATCTAAAGCATGACTTGAATTTTTTTTATCACAAATCAAATTGCAGTGTCTATCAGAATAATCGTAGTTAGATATTGTCCCAGATCAGCCCTAGTGAGGATAATAATGCAGCCATAGGGAAAACAAAATTGTATTTGTCCTTCTTCACTCTGCTGCTGCTTAAATGCATCACATCTCTGCAGTACCTGCCAATTTCATAGAAATATTTTGTGTCACACTTCGCAAACGCTGATGGATATCGTGCGCTGATCCTGTGCTGTTTATTTCTCACAGGAAAGAATCATGACCCTGAAGAAACAGTCCTCACAGATCACTTTACAGGCTCAGCAAGAACGAGAGAACTTCCAGAGAGAGAAAAACAATTTGCTCCTCATGCTTCAGAAGGTAAGCACATCTTCTGCATGCTGATCTTGTAAATATTCCGTTTTATTTACTTAAAGAGTGTCTGGTGTCTGCAGGAGCGGGAGAAGCTGGTGTCTTTGGAAGGAAAGTATGCAGAGTTGTCTGAGGGGCAGAGCTTCACTAACAACCCTGGAGCCGTCAAAGAGGTAGTGAGACGTTGGTTACTGTAACAGTGGAATAGTAATTTATATTTCCAGCAGCAGTAATTCCATTACATCTAATGAGTGCTGTTATTGTTATCCTTTGATTTGCGTGATTAACGCAGCACTTGCACTCTCTGAAGGAAAGGAGAAGAAGCAGCAAAGAAAACTCTTCCCACCCGAGTGACACTCTACCTCATAAGAGGAACCAGCAGCTCCTCACATCTTACGGCAGATCTCTGGGACGCACGCTTCCTCCCAAGGTCAATACTTTGCTTAAAAATTAATCTGAACAAACATTAAAGGTTGGACACAATTGGATCAAACTGTATTGCAATCTGCTAAGTAGAACTTCCTTGAGCTTAGTATTTTTCTTTTATAAAGCACACTGTAACACCACTACTAGTTTCAAAATGACAGACTGTGGCCTGCATGAGAGGAGGTTTCACTGCCTTCGTTATTTGTATCCAGAAGACTTACTGTCCCTCGAGAATGATCCACCCAAGCAGGAATTCTCTTGCAACACCCATCCAGCTCATGAAGCAAATGACAGACGTTTGCAGTTGTGTGAAGGTTTTCCAGTTTGTCCTGAACAGCATGTGTGCTCCTGTTTCCCCTCTCAGGCTCACCTGCCGTTGTCTCAGAGCTCCAGCTGTGGCAGTGTCATCCCACAAGGCTTCAGCTTCTCCACTCGGGAGGCGAACAGCCGCCGCCTGCCCAAGAGTGAGTCAGAGGGCTGCGCTGTCACATCTCATCTGCATCAGATCTGTTAGCGGTAGTGGTGTTGTGACCAGCGCTGAGCCTCAGGCTGTGTGACTGTACGAGGGCAGGAAATGCCGCGGTGATGTAAACATCTGTGGCACTACAGAGGAAACTACATTTAAACCAGATCTGATATCAAGGACTAAAAATACAGCAGCAGTGATGTGCATGATAGGAATTTGGGATTTTTAGCATTATTACTTGTTTGCAGCAACCTCAAAACACATGCAAGAGATACAGTTCTCAATTACAAATTAATAGACCCGAATAGATATTTGATAGACCTGATGAGGATTTGGATATACACTACAAGCCAAAAGTTTGGACACACCTTCTCATTCAATGCTTTTTTTTATTTGTGTATTTTTTTACATTGCTGATTAATACTGAAGATTAACACCTTTTTGTTTACAACATGATTCCATATGTATTCTTTTATAGTTTTGATGTCTGCAGCATTAATGTACAATGTAGAAAATAGTTAAATAAAGACCATTTAATGAGAAGGTGTGTCCAAACTTTTGAATGATACTATATGATTATGAGGATGAGATGAGGTTGAATAAAATAGCATTTGCATGGAACAGTTTAAATAATCAATTTTTTTGTGCGTGTTTTTTCTATATTTATGGTTTTCCTTGCAAACAAAACAGCACTTCGTCCAGTATTGTGGCTAAAATTGTATCATTTTGTAATCTACATTATTTTACCCAATCACCATTTCCATTATGTTAGATTAAATTATCTTTAGCTCGATGAATCACTATTACTTGTCCCCTTTGCTTCAAACAGACTTTTATACATTTACAAGATGCTATCCTGCTCGGCCAACTTGCTACTGAATCGCAACTCTGTTGTTGTGATTGTGTATTTGACGTCAGCTCATCAATGCTGAGGGTATTTCCAGTTTCTTATCATAATCTTCTCCTCCATCAGCAGGCAACAGCCACGCACACATGAATGAAGACAGGCAGAGACGAAGTGATTTCTGCAGCAGGATGGTGTCTGAGCCCAACGTGTTCCTGGACTCATTCTCCTTCCCAGACAACAGCCAGACGTCGGACACGGTCAGCGTGGACAGTTCTGACAGTCTGGAGACCAGCTTCTCCGCCTGCTCCCCCGACAACATCTCCAGGTTAGAGAGAAACCACGATTACTGGCAAATTAAAGTTCCCTTCAAAGTTTCAAATGAAGAATCAGATAAAGAGTGGTTGTACTTTTAGAAATTTAGTTTGATCCTCTTAACCCTGAGCCACTGATCCTCTCGCACTTTTTACTCATTTGTTTATGTGCAGTTTAAATCCTGCACCTCTATGGAAACAGCACAACCTTGGCTTGAAGTAAAGAGGAATTTAAAAAATGTCTTTTGTGAAGTATAAAAAATTGTAATGCCATAAATCTTTTTTTAAAGGTTGAATTTCTTTGATTATTTATGTTTAAAAAAAAAAAAATTAAAAATTAAAAAACTTGTAATCACCTTGTACAACATTGTTTCTGGTTCCCACAGGTGTTACCAGCACTGGACAACAGTAACCGTACATACTATGGATGAATTTTTCTTACATGACTGTTCACAGTCACAGTTCACTTTACAATTGCAGCAAAAGGTGCAGATTTTTATTTATATTTTTTTTACAGGATCTGGTTATTGTAAAGAGTTTATATTTGTCATTTTTTTAAAAATAGAACACAGAATTAAGTGATTTTGATTAAATATCACAATTTTAGGCTTTAATTTGGTGCTGTTTTTTAGCAAAACAGTACATCACAGATGAGTAGTTCAATGACCATCAGAAAGTTGAACATTCGTGGATTCTTTCTCTTCTTACAGTTTCTGGCTCTAAAGAAATTATGTAGTTTTGGTGATTTTAAATAATAACATGCGTTTGGCTTTAGAAGGTTAAAAGGTTGAAGATGTTTTGGAGAGATGTCCTGAAGACAAACAAATATGAGTTTGTGATTTTTGAAGAGGTGTTTGTAGAGTCACCTTTTGTCCTGGAAATATGACATTTTACCTTGTATCCTTCCTCATCAAAAAAAAAATAGTTGTGCTTGTGCTTGACCACTTGCTTTTTTAAAATATTTTATCAGTGCCAGTACATCAAATATGGCGAAGATTGAGGAGATGGAACGTTTGCTCCGGGAGGCCCAGGCTGAGAAGCAGAGACTCCTCGAGCATCGGGTAATGAAACAAACCAAACCAAAACTTTCCCTGTAAACGCATGTGTGTGTTTGCCGATGGATGTAACTCGTGTGTTGTATGCAGGAGCGGGAGATGGAGGTGCGCCGACAGGCTCTGGAGGATGAGAGAAGAAGAAGGGAGGAACTGGAGAAGCGACTGCAGGAGGAGACGAGCAGGAGACAGAAACTTGTAGAGAGAGAAGTGAAACTCAGGGAGAAACAGAGATCACAGGTATTCAGAAAAACTCATGAGGAGATGTTGAAATCTGAAGCTTTCTTCTCCATTTTCAACCAATCCGACTCTTTGTCTACAGTCCAGACTGCTGACTCGCTACCTCCCTGTAAGAAAAGACGACTTTGATCTTCACGGCCATATTGAGGCAGCTGGACACAACCCAGACGCCTGCTTCCATCTGGCCATCACCGATAAAACCTGTCGAGGATTCCTGGTCAAAATGGGAGGAAAGATCAAGACGTGGAAGAAACGCTGGTTCGTGTTCGACCAGAATCGCAGGACGTTCACATATTATGCAGGTGAGCAGCTTCGAGTGTGAGATCAAGTTCCTGCAGCGATGACGTCATGCTGAAGCTCAGCCAGGATACTTTGGATGCTGAGAAGAAGCTTTGATCACGGTTCTGTTTATGTTCTCCGCCGCAGACAAACACGAGACCAAGATGAAAGGAGTCATTTACTTCCAAGCCATAGAGGAGGTGTACTATGACCATTTGAAGAATGCACACAAAGTAAGTCAGTTTGTGTGCATGTGTGTGTTTGTGTGTCATATTTGTAACATGTGGCATCATCTACACATCCCTTCATTTTTGGTAAATACTGACATCTGTTTGTCCTCTGCTTTTCTCCCTCTCACACATGCATCTTCTCTTCTGTCTCCCTCTCAATTATATTATTTCGCTTTTTTTTCTTGCAAAAATTACATTCATTTCTGCACACAAGAGCCCCAACCCCTCGCTGACCTTCAGTGTGAAGACCCACGATCGGGTGTACTACATGGTGGCTCCGTCTCCTGAGGCCATGCGTATCTGGATGGATGTTATTGTAACGGGTGCTGAAGGACACATGCACTTCATGGTGTAACAGATCTGGGTCCGCAGCATGAACTTTACTAAACATAAAACGGCTCACAGCAGCCTGCTCTAACAGCTAACACACACTGTGTGTAAAGCTGAGATGGATATTCATCAGGTCGACTCAAAATTAGCTTCTGTTTACACTTGTAGCCTGCTATACATGAGCATGACAACAAATCAAGCTCAGATGCACATTTTATAATGTAATCATGTGTAAAACAATCAAATGAACTGATATACAGGTTCATAATTAAGCTATTTACTTATTTTTTTATACTGTTTTTGTGCTGTGAGTGACTTAAGCATTATTGAATCTCACAACAGATATTTTATAACTTTCTTCTACCTTGTACAAACTCTCTGCTTGACATAAACTCTTCTTGTTATGTTTGACTTTTGTCCTATTAAAAATTAATCAAGGAAGCTTCTAAATGATCAGAAACGCACTTCTAAACTGCGGTACACAAATATGCTCCTTCTCTACAGCAGTCATCTGTAGCCTTTGGTATATTTTCAACTTGTGTACACCACCTCTGTTTCTTTCCCTTCTTCCATTTCCATTCTCTCTACTTCCAGCTAGATTTCACATTTTCAGTCAGACTGAAATGTATTTCCTTTGAATGTCAGGCTGCATCACAGCTTCCTTTTTTCAAGATAATCCTTTCTGTATTTGTGGTTGCTGGAATGCACATTTTTAATTTTAACTCAGATTTATTGCTTCTGTATTGTCACTAATGTTTAAATGAAATTAGTGTTACATTTTTCACTCAGTCATTGTGATCGCTGCTGCCAGACTATTCGCATTAGCTGATCTTTGATCGTCTCTGTTTGCATCACTTTCATTCCAATGAAATTCATTTTTCTTAACATATGCAAATTTAATACATGAAGGAGAGATGCTTGTTGGCACTTTTTTTTTCAATTTATTATTAATCATTTGTAATTGTTGGCAAATATTCTGCACATAGAAAATAATCCACATCACAAGGCCTGCCACAGTGCAGATAGCTCCCTCTGTCTGTAGTGGAGGCCGGACATGATGATGCCGTGTTGTGCAGCGGTGATGCTGGAAGCTCCTACATCACACGCATGTTTCTTCTCACACTGAAGTATGTCGTTATGTTTTTCCACCAGCAGATGTCCTCAGTGCAGAGTCATTGCACTGGGATGATGTAATGCTCTGCCTGGTCTACCCATAGCTATTTATATAAATGAGCAGTTACTGAAAGCAAGAGCCTTACCCATATTTGCAATACTTAAATTAGTACAATCATACGCACGTGTATATCACCTATGAGACTTGCTTTTTGGAAGCAAATAGAAATGACCAAGTTTATAATCTTGAAATCATTTTTGTAATTTTGTTTTGAATATGTATAATTGATCTGTATGTTCTTTGACTCTTTGCAACAGTCTGACTGCATTTGACAGTGAAAGATCACTTCAATACCCATTGACCAGCTGCTGGTTTACAGACTGCAGGGCTCCGCTGTTTTGTCTGGTGCTGGTTGAGTGTTTGTTAACTCCTGCAGGGTGCAGCTCAGGCTGAAGAGCTGACAGTGTTACAGATGAGTTGTTGCTTCTGTGAGGAGAAGTATTAGTCAGATGAACATCTCGTCCTCAAGCTGCTGCACTGTGTGACGCATAAAAGCCTTGAAACCAAACAAATGACTGCATTGCTATATATTTTGAATACATTTAATGTTTTATATTTTGTATATAAACATATTGTGATTCTAGCTGACACTGTGGTACAGGTTTTTATACTCAACATGTGTCATGAATAAATAATTCTGATTACGAATCATATCTTTGAAATGTTATGGTTGCTTGTTTTGTCTGTTGAATGCTATAGCTGTAAAGGCCTGATCAGGTCACACCGGAGGGGATGAGTGAACTCTTTCTTTGCTAAGGTTTTGCTTTTATGTCGTAGCTCTGAATGGAAGCTTTGTAAATCCCCTACATGACAGAATTGTGTATTGTCCTGTGAATTTTATGTAATATAGTAATTTTTTCACACTTTTACCCAATGAATCATAAAAGGAATTAATAATATTGTGCTGCACAAATGTGTACCCATTTTCATCAAACTACCCTTTAAAGAGTTGACCTTTTTATTTATGTCACTGATAAATAATACCAGCATCACATTTTTATAACAGTATTTTTGAAAATTATTTGGTTTTAAAGCAATTTGATATTAGTTTTGAAAACTAGACGTCAAAATTACAGTTGAAGATAATTATGGGTCCGTGTACGGATCTGGTAATTGGATTTTCCGTTCGAAAGGGGTATTGAAAAACAAAAAACGAGTGGTTATTTAATTTTCGTTTGAAAATACAAAAATTAAAATTGAAATACAAGTCGTTTTTCCTTTTCATGATCAAAAAGGGATACACGATTTTTTTTTTGAAAATGCTTTGATTTTCGTTTTATATTTAGAATAACAAGAAAGTAAAATCAGTAAGAGACAGAAACGAAAAAAGGTCCGTTTTTTCATTTTCTGAGACCGGAAGTGGTCATCAGCAAGTGTGGAGCCAAACAGAGTACAGTGCATAGACTGTACATACATTTTTTTTCGTGAGTTTTCATGGTCAAAATGAGAGATCAGGTGGCCGATATTAAAATAAATCAATACTGATTTTTTTATAGAGCGTTAAAGTTTTGCGAAGCCAGGGGGCGGGACTACTTGATTGACAGTCCGGTCTGGAAATGATTGACAGGTCGTCTGGTTCGGCAACCTAGACGCTGCTCTCCTCGTTTGGATTAATTCTGATATAATAACTGTTGGTTTATTTATCGGTGGAAAAGCACAACATTTTCCACAGACAGTTTTCCTGCCCGTTGGCTTGTTTTAACCAGTTTTCTGCCTTCGGCTGATTCTACCAGCAGACACTGAAAGGACTCTGATAGTTCGGTAAGTAAATGTTTATTTTCGTATCGGTGCCGCTTTTAATGCACTTTATATGCAGCTTTAGTGTCAGATGTAACGTGTGCCATGCACTCCAGATGTTGGTGGAGTTTGTTTCAGTGTGTGTTGACCAGAGAAGAAAGTTAGCATAGTAAATATTAGCTTTAATGTTAGCGATGCTAACCGAGCTAGCTGTTCAGTTGTAGCCTGATTAAAGCTAACGTAGCATTAAGCTAACGATGTTTGTGTTGAGTTTCATGTAAACAGCTGAAGTGTGTTGTGTTTCCGTAATGTGGTTCATTAAATTCATAAAACTGTGGCTGGTTGACATTAATGTAACGTTCAGGAAACTTAAATGTGATTAAAACAGTAACGTTAATGTTCTAGTTGTCAGCAATCAGCTTTAATTTGACACTAAAACAGACTGATAGTTTGAAATGACATCAGTTTCATTAATTTGTTGAAAATTGTCTCATTTGTTGTGATGTTGCTGCTGATTCATTAAAAGCATGAAAAAAAAGCACTCAAGTCCACTATCCAGTAAAAGATAGTATGATTGTTTGGGTTAGAACCTTTCCATGGCTGCATCTGATGCTTTTCATGGTGTAAAGGCTTAAAATGGCGGTTTATTGAATGCATTGTAAATGATTCTACACTGATGTTCCATCGTTTTTATATCCATCTTTTATCCGTGTTGAAGATACGTTTAGTTCTAGTATCAGAAGTACAAGAAGGAAAATGGAA
Source organism: Amphiprion ocellaris (assembly GCF_022539595.1). NCBI lineage: Eukaryota > Metazoa > Chordata > Actinopteri > Pomacentridae > Amphiprion > Amphiprion ocellaris. The sequence continues at coordinate 13,392,603 of NC_072779.1, read as the reverse complement.
GTTTAGTTCTGCTACATCAAAGATTTCAGGATTAAAATAACTAAATGAGTCTTTATGCTTCAAACTTTATTTTTACAATGAAGAAATAATGAAATAATCACAGATAATAAAATATAAATAGCAGAGAAAATCTGAGAGAATAATTTCCTGAAAAGTCTGTGAAGGAAAGGCAGCTTTTTTATCCTGAAAGATCAGAATCAGCTCCAACATCTGCATCTGACAGCATCAAGTCAACCAGAAAGAAAGAAAAAAGAAAATGACTTCTCTCTGATCACATCTGTTCTGCTGCTCACAAGCTGCTGCTGCTCACATTCTTCACATTTATAGTCCACTTTTAAAAGTTCAGCAGACAGGTGCTCTGCTTTGGAGTGTGACGATGTCGTCCGTGATGTGGAGAGTGAAGTTTCCGTTTCACCCACAGCATACTTTAGGGCAGCCGGGTCAGACTTGATGTTTGAAATACTGACTAACAGCTCAGATTTAACTGTCTGTAGTTCCATTTTGATGGATGTTAAACTTTCACTCAAAGCCGCCAGGAGCTGGGTCTTTAAAATAACCGCCGTCTCATTACAGAGTGAAAGTAGCAATTCCTCCTGAAGGTCAGAGATTGCAGCAACTGAGGGCCTCTTCAAAAGAAGACGTAGTTGATGAAGGCGTTCTGGAGCAGGACCAGAAAGACCACGACCAAGCAGCCTTGAGATCTTAGGCAGCGTCTCCCTCAGGTGGGTGTCAACGGTGTTCACGGTCAGGTCTGTGGTAATGCCATCAAAAAACAAAACAGAAAAAAATGTAGATTATAAATCAACATGTAACCAAAGCACTCTGTGTATAACGCCATAGTATAGGATGTAGTTCAGAAAATGTCAAAGTATAGTATACTTTTCAAGAATAACATAGTATGGCCTGTAGTTCATAGTATAGCATGTTGGCAACAAAACACAAGTGATTATTATGTGGTTCAAAAAGTGCAAAATGATAGGATGTTGCCTAAAATTGTCATGTATGATATGTGGTTAAAAAAATGTCATAGTGCAGTATATTGTCAAAAGAGTATGTTATTCAAGAAAACATCAGAGTATATGTCGTCTAAAAAATGCCATAGAATAATATTGCACAAGTAAAAGTATAGTAATTTTTAAAACTGTTCAAATTCTTATATGTTGCTAAAAGACAACAAAACAAACTAAAGCAAAAAAAAGTCATAGTAATATGTCAATTTAAAAAGCCTATAGTATAGAGTGTCGCCCAACAAACGTCATCGTATAGCATGTCGCTCTAAAAACGTCATAGTATAGCATGTCGCTCTAAAAACATTATAGTACAGCATGTCACTCTAAAAAGGTCATAGTATAGCATGTCACCAAAAAAACGTCATTTCGACATTGGGCCAAAATTCATGATGATTTTTTTTTTCAAAGAAAGGCTTTCTGGAGTGTTTTTCTCTGCCTCCTTTACATTATTTCATCATATGGCATGTTTTTACAACATGTTGAAAAATCGCATTTATTTTTTGACATAGTATACTATGGCGTTTTTTTGCGCCAAAATTCATGATGATTTTTTTTTTTTTAATGAAAACCTTACCATGGTGTTTTTCACGGCCTCCTTTACATTATTTCATCATATGACACGTTTTTACAACATGTTGAAAAATCGCATTTTTTTTCGACATTGGGCCAAAATTCATGATGATTTTTTTTTTCAAAGAAAGGCTTTCTGGAGTGTTTTTCATGGCCTACTTTACATTATTTCATCATATGACACATTTTTACAACATGGTGAAAAATCACATTTATTTTTCGACATAGTATACTATGGCGTTTTTTTGCGCCAAAATTCATGATGATTTTTTTTTCAAAGAAAAGCTTTCTGGAGTGTTTTTCACGGCCTCCTTTACATTATTTCATCATATGACACGTTTTTAGAACATGTTGAAAAATCGCATTTTTTTCGACAGTATACTATGGCGTTTTTTTGCGCCAAAATTCATGATGATTTCTTTTTCAAAGAAAAGCTTTCTGGAGTGTTTTTCATGGCCTACTTTAAATTATTTCATCATATGACACGTTTTTACAACATGTTGAAAAATCACATTTTTTTTCGACATAGTATAATATGGTGTTTTTTTGCGCCAAAATTCATGATGATTTTTTTTTCAAAGAAAGCCTTACCGTAGTGTTTTTCTCTGCCTCCTTTACATTATTTCATCATATGGCATGTTTTTACAACATGTTGAAAAATCGCATTTATTTTTTGACATAGTATAGCTATGGCCGTTTTTTTTGGGCCAAAATCCATGATGATTTTTTTTTCAATGAAAAGCCTTTACATGGTGTTTATCTCTGCCTCCTTGACAGTTATTTCATCATATGGCATCGTTTTTTAGCAACATGTTGAAAAATCCACATTTTTTTCAACATAGTATAGTAAGGCGTTTTTTTTGCGCAAAATTCATGATGATTTTTTCTTTTCAAAGAAAAGCTTACATGAGTGTTTTTCGTGCCTACTAAATTATTTCATCATATGGACACGTTTTTACAACATGTTGAAAATCACATTTTTTTTTCGACTATAGTATACTAATAGGGGTTTTTTTTGCGCAAAATTCATGATGATTTTTTTTCAAAGAAAAGCTTTCTGGAGGTTTTTAGTATACTATGGCGTTTTTTTGCGCCAAAATTCATGATGATTTTTTTTTTTTTAATGAAAACCTTACCATGGTGTTTTTCACGGCCTCCTTTACATTATTTCATCATATGACACGTTTTTACAACATGTTGAAAAATCGCATTTTTTTTCGACATTGGTCCAAAATTCATGATGATTTTTTTTTTCAAAGAAAGGCTTTCTGGAGTGTTTTTCATGGCCTACTTTACATTATTTCATCATATGACACATTTTTACAACATGGTGAAAAATCACATTTATTTTTCGACATAGTATACTATGGCGTTTTTTTGCGCCAAAATTCATGATGATTTTTTTTTCAAAGAAAAGCTTTCTGGAGTGTTTTTCACGGCCTCCTTTACATTATTTCATCATATGACACGTTTTTAGAACATGTTGAAAAATCGCATTTTTTTCGACATAGTATACTATGGCGTTTTTTTGCGCCAAAATTCATGATGATTTCTTTTTCAAAGAAAAGCTTTCTGGAGTGTTTTTCATGGCCTACTTTAAATTATTTCATCATATGACACGTTTTTACAACATGTTGAAAAATCACATTTTTTTTCGACATAGTATAATATGGTGTTTTTTTGCGCCAAAATTCATGATGATTTTTTTTTTCAAAGAAAAGCTTTGAGTGTTTTTCACAGCCTCCTTGACATTATTTCATCATATGACACGTTTTTACAATATGTTGAAATATCACATTTTTTTTCGACATAGTATACTATGGCGTTTTTTTGCGCCAAAATTCATGATGATTTTTTTTTTCAATGAAAACCTTACCATGGTGTTTTTCACGGCGTCCTTTACATTATTTCATCATATGGCACGTTTTTACATGTTGAAAAATCACATATTTTTTTCGACATAGTGTACGATGGTGTTTTTTTGCGCCAAAATTCATGATGATTTTTTTTTCAAAGAAAAGCTTTGAGTGTTTTTCACGGCCTCCTTGACATAATTTCATCATATGACAAGTTTTTACAACATGTTGAAAAATCGCATTTTTTTTCGACATAGTATAGTAAGGCGTTTTTTTGGGCCAAAATTCATGATGATTTTTTTTTTCAAAGAAAGGCTTTCTGGAGTGTTTTTCATGGCCTACTTTACATTATTTCATCATATGACACGTTTTTACAACATGGTGAAAAATCACATTTATTTTTCGACATAGTATACTATGGCGTTTTTTTGCGCCAAAATTCATGATGATTTTTTTTTCAAAGAAAGCCTTACCGTAGTGTTTTTCTCTGCCTCCTTTACATTATTTCATCATATGGCATGTTTTTACAACATGTTGAAAAATCGCATTTATTTTTCGACATAGTATACTATGGCGTTTTTTTGTGCCAAAATTCATGATGATTTTTTTTTTCAATGAAAACCTTACCATGGTGTTTATCACGGCCTCCTTTACATTATTTCATCATATGGCACGTTTTTACAACATGTTGAAAAATCACATTTTTTTTTTCGACATAGTATAGTAAGGCGTTTTTTTGCGCCAAAATTCATGATGATTTCTTTTTCAAAGAAAAGCTTTCTGGAGTGTTTTTCGTGGCCTACTTTAAATTATTTCATCATATGACACGTTTTTACAACATGTTGAAAAATCACATTTTTTTTCGACATAGTATACTATGGTGTTTTTTTGCGCCAAAATTCATGATGATTTTTTTTTTCAAAGAAAAGCCTTGAGTGTTTTTCACGGCCTCCTTGACATTATTTCATCATATGACATGTTTTTACAACATGTTGAAAAATCACATTTTTTTCGACATAGTATAGTAAGGCGTTTTTTTGCGCCAAAATTCATGATGATTTTTTTTTCAAAGAAAGCCTTACCGTAGTGTTTTTCTCTTCCTCCTTGACATTATTTCATCATATGACATGTTTTTAGAACATGTTGAAAAATCACATTTTTTTCAACATAGTATAGTAAGGCGTTTTTTTTGCGCCAAAATTCATGATGATTTTTTTTTTTTCAATGAAAACCTTACCATGGTGTTTTTCACGGCCTCCTTTACATTATTTCATCATATGGCACGTTTTTACAACATGTTGAAAAATCACATTTTTTTTTCGACATAGTATACTATGGCGTTTTTTTGCGCCAAAATTCATGATGATTTTTTTTTCAAAGAAAAGCTTTCTGGAGTGTTTTTCACTTCCTCCTTTACATTATTTCATCATATGACACGTTTTTACAACATGTTGAAAAATCGCATTTATTTTTCGACATAGTATACTATGGTGTTTTTTTGCCCCAAAATTCATGATGATTTCTTTTTCAAAGAAAGTCAAAGACTCGAGGAACTCGTGGAGACTAGTTTAAAGTTGAACCAGAAAGTTAACAAAGAAATTTGAAAACCACCTTCTGATACCTGAAATCTCTGAGTTTTCACACAAAGAACACCTGAACATGTCAAACTGGTTCCGTAGTAGAACCATCATTGTAAAAACGTCATAGTATGGTGTGTTGTTCAAAAAACATTAGGAACCGGCTGTCTAGGGTTGCCGAGGAGCAACACAAAAACAGGACAAACGCTGGTTTCCAGGGGGTTAGCAGGCTATTTATTTGAAAGAGGAAGTTCACTACAACTCAACATGTGAGCCGAAAAACCACAAAGCCTGTCTTTAGTTCAGCTGAAAATATTAGTTTTTGTCTTTTTTACTGACCAAACTTTTCAGGAAGTAGATGAACAATAATTAAAGCTCTCATGTAGAAGTCCAACTCATTTTGGATCCTTGTTTATTTGTTATCTTTCTTCCTGCTGGGGCCTCTTGCCAGGTCATCACTGTAAATGAGAAATTGTTCTCAATTGATCTTACCTGGTAAAATAAAGAATAAAAAAAAAGACTGATTTACATGTTGTAGTACATCTTATTGCAGATTACAAAAATAACCTCCCAGAATATGACCAAAGTAATGATGACCACTACAGTTCAGAAAACGTCAGAGAATAGCATGTCGCTCTAAAAACATCATAGTATAGCATGTCGCTCAAATAACATCATAGTATAGCATGTTGCTCTAAAAACGTCATAGTATAGCCTTTAGTCCACAAAACGTTGTTCTGTCCTGGCTGTCTGAAGTCGGTGAGGAGCAACACAAAAACAATCCAAACGCTGGTTTCCAGAGGGTTAGACGAGTATTTATTTGAAAGAGGAAGTTTACAACAACACAACATGTGAGGGGGTTAAAAGCAATTAGGTGTTTGTAAAATAAAAATAAATAAACAGAACTAAAAGTGAACTTCATGTTGACATTGATGGGCATTCCAACCAGGAACAAAGTAAAAGATAATCAATACGAAAAAAACCTCTTCCTGTTCACCTCTTAAAACCCAAAAATTCACCACAGTAGCACCCTAAACTAAAACTACCAATGGGTTCCCTGTTTTCCTTTCTGAACAATTCAAAGTTCCCTCTCTATCTCCTCACATCCACCAACCACTGGAACACATCTCCAAAGTTCTGCCGGGCCAGCTCAGCTTCCCCTCAGAAGAAGTGCTGCCACCTGCCAGATGAAGGAGCCTTTTGAGAGGCAGCTGGCATCGTGATTGGACTGTACTTTGGTCTGTTCCAATCCAGCTTCAGCTCCAGAGACGGCAGGCGGGACGAGTCAACGGAGGCCGGGTGGACGAAGACATGCAGCTGAGTACAATCCAGAAAACAACAGAGGAGGAGAGCAGTGGCCCAGAGCCAGAACAAACAGAGTAGCATGGTATGTCTCTTAGAAAACATCATAGTATAGCCTTTGGTATGAAAAAACGCCATCATATACATCGTATATTGTACAAATAACAAGTCAAAGGAAAGAGACATACATTGTAGAATTGTAGTAATTGTGGACTGACTGATTTACTGATTATCAGTATTTTATTTTTTACTGATTTACGGTAATAAATACATTTAAAAATGGCGCTACTTTGGCTCTGAACCTTTATCTACCTGTGGTGGCTCTGTCTTCTGGAGTGATTTGATTGGTTATACGTCACGAATAAAACTCCTTTAACTTAACATCTGTAAACAAAACAAAAAAATTATCAACAAAGTTTTCTGTTAAAGTTTGTGTTCTTCTAAGTTTAACTCCAAGATTTTAAATACTTTCATTTACTGCAAATGAATATCTACTCCAAATGTCTAAGTAATAATCATTATCAGCCTTAAAAACCCACAAAACACCCCTCTATACTCGACCACACTTAGTACAGTCTGGTTCCCCCTTCTATAAATCTGCTTGGAATCTTCCACTTCCTGTTTGTCAAAGTGGCCTTCTACCTGGACAGGTTTTGTTGGAGCTCATGCAACAAACATTTTGGGTAACTGCACTTTAATATGGATGGATGACACTGAATTAGAGTCTGTTTTAATGAGACTGAGTTAAGATGTGTAGCTCTGTCATTAAATAGGAAATTATTTCTCAGAATTCACAGAGAAAAGTCTGAAATGTTTGCTAGGTTAGCGTCCCACATGTTCTTAAAGCTAACTCTCTCCAACTTGTGGATCTCTTGAGTTGCTTGTTGTTAAAATATCTTGCTAGAGGTGCTGAAGCTCAGAAAGTCTGAGATGTTTGTTCAGAATAAGCTCATTCTGAAGTCTTATCTGAACTGTCCTCTTTTGTTTGAACTTACCCTAAATTTAGGAGTTAATGACAGAGCAGCACATCCAGACTCAGTCTCATTTATGTAGAGATTAAACTTCAGTGTCATTCATTGATGTTAAAGTGCAGTTTTTCAAATGTTTGTTGCACATGCTCCCGACCAAACCAGTCCAGGTGGAAGACGATGTGAAGAGAAAGCTCCAGAGGATGAATATCACACATTTACGTTGGAAATAAATGTCCTTTAATTAGACATTGTCATGCAAAAGTTGGATTTCCCTTTAATGATGTTCAAATCTTTGTTGAGTGTTTTGTTGATGTTGGTTTCTAAATGTTTTTTGACACTCGGCCCCAAAGATTAAAAGCTTCTACGGCTCACAAGCTGCAACAATTCACACATTATCAACTATCTTTCTGACTAAACTAAGATAAAAAGTGAAAAACTGCCTGATTCCTGCATCATGAATGTAAATCTTTTTGGTTTTTATGACAGTAAACTAAATATATTTGGGTTTGACATTTTGTAAACCAAAACAAGAAATTAATTACTGGAGAAAACAGTCAACAGATTAATGGTCAAAGAAAATGTGTTTTCCAACATTACAGGATACATACAATTTGAATTCAATTTTATTTATATAACGCCAATTACAGGTCAAATTGTCTCAAGACGCTTTATTTTTATATTTTTTGTCATATTTAAAATATGACAAAGTAAGAAATTTAAACCTCTTGACTAATCCAATTTATTATTTGTTTTTTAAGAGACTAATCGACAACTAAAATAACTTTCTCCACTAAAACTAATAAACATGAGGTCAAATAGAAGGAACAGTTTTAAATATTGCAGTCCCATGATGACAAGAAAAAAGTTTGTCAACAAAAACTAAATCTGCTGGTGGTTTCTATTAAAGTCCTAATAAATGATAATAAAGTGAGATACTAAAGGTTTGTGGTGCTAAAAATGTCAAAGTAAAGATATCAAGTTGAACATCTGGATGGAGGTTGATAAAAGTTGACCTCCCTTCATTTCTCTGGAGCCAACTCCATGGATTTTATGGATGGTGGTTAAAGACCTGCTCTGCTCGTCATCGTCCTTCTAGTCGCTGTAAAAAGTCACTCCATCCTGGCCGACTTCAAAACCTCTTCATGACAGCTTGTTCTGCCTCTGACCTGGTGGAAACTCCAGAAACTCGGGAAAACACGTGGAGACTCGAAGAACTCGTGGAGACTCGAAAAACTCGTCGGGCGGGGGAAGGTGTGGTGGGTGGTGAGGGGAGGTGGGGGAGTAGAGGGGGGAGGCCGCCACCCACCTCCCCGCCCACTCTCTGCCCTGACTCCACCCAGACTCCGCCTTGGCTCCACCCATGTGGTGACTTCAGAAACTACGATGCCAAAGGGACGACGAAATTATGTCTTTTTATCTGATCTGTAGCTCAGTGAGTTAAGGATTTGCCTATGGAGCTGCAGGTCGCTGGTTCAAGACCAGACACTTCTTAAATTTTCTCAAAATCCTGACAAAGACAAAGAAAGAAAATTGCCGGTCGTGGGTCTTGAACCTGCGACCTTCCAGTTGGTAGTCCTTCTTCTTATCCCCCTGAGCTACTCGCTCAGATACTAATTCTTCTTTTTTTTGCGCATTTATCATCTATTTTCTGTCGTTTTCGAGTTTTTTTTTTACTTGGGTCTCGACTCGACCGTTTTTCTCAGGAGGTTGGACTTCAGCCTTTGTGCTGGAGGGTGGAACCCTCAGTTCCAAGACTTTCCAAAGCCTCCACACCTCCCGAGTCCTCAGGACCTGAGCTTTCACACAGTCTGAGGGCTGAAATTTTCTAAGTCCCACAGTAGATCTCTGTTAGATTGAACCTTCAGACAGTCCAAGGACTGAAATCCTCTAAGTTCCTGAGTAGTTCTCTGTTAGTTTGAACCTTCAGACAGTCTGAGGGCTGAAGTTTTCAAAGTTCTTGAGTAGTTCTCTGTTAGTTTGAACCTTCAGACAGTCTGAGGGCTGAAGTTTTAAAAGTTTCTCAGTACTTCTCTGTTAGTTTGAACTTTCTGGTTAACAGAAGCCTTAAATCTTGTGACCATGAGTCTTGATTTCAAATTTAGACCATCAATCTGAGTTCTTCTCAGACCTTCACCTGTGGGTTTTTTAGAAATCCTCAACAAACTTTGATTCTCTTCACTGAACAGTAAAGTTTGTGGAGATCAGAAGGTAACATTAGTTTGATCGATGCCTTCAACTACTAGTAGACTTTATCTGGAAAGCAGTTTTCTGAAATGAGCACTTAGTAAATCTGTCCACAATCAAACCAAGAACATAGAAAGAGGAAATGTTTGAAGAAACAACTTGATGTTTTCATTTCAGACTAGAAAGACTTTTATCTGTTTTTGCTCTTTTTGATCCTTTTATTGTCTCTTCTGTTTAATTTGATCTTCTAAAGTCTAACTGGTGTCTTTTCAAACGTTTTGTCTTTAGTTTGATTCTTCTTAAATGTTTAGTTTTGCTCTTTTCTCACCTTTTATTCTTTTCTAATGCTGATTTGATTTCGAAATGTTTTGTCTTTTTAATGTTTAATTGTTGTTTTTTCAAATGTTTTATCGGCTTGTTTGAAAAATTTCCTTTTCTTTCCCAATGTTTAATTTTTCGTTTCAATCTTTAAGGTTTTTCTTTTTAAATGTTTTACCACCTTTTAATGTTTAATTTTCTTTTTAAATGCTTCATTGTATTTTCTGTTTGATTCCTATTTGAAGTTTTATTGTCTTTAAGATTTAATTTTCTAATTAAACATTTAATTTTTTAATTAAATGTTTTGTCTTTTTAAAGGTTTAATAATCTAATTAAATGTTTTATTTTTTTAAATGTTTAATATTCTTGCTTAATTGTATTTTTTAAATGTTTAATTATCTAAAATATTTCATCTTTAATGTTTCATATTTTTGTTTAAAAAATTGTTTAATTTTATAATTGCATGTTTTGTATCTTGTTTAATTATTTAATTAAATATTTTGTCTGTTTAATATAATTTAATTGTATTTAATGTTTAATTTTCTTTTTAAAAGTTTTATTGTATTAAATGTTTCTTTCACTTTGATTTAATTGTTTTTTTAATGTAGTTTCTTTCTTTAATCTTTTTTTTCTGTCAACATTTTAACCCCAACCTTAAAAATGAAACAAACCCTTAAATCACAATGAAAATACTTCTGTTGTCACAATCATGAGTTAGTCAATTATTCAGTTTATCAATTCAACTTTATTTGTTTAGCACCTTTCACACAATGACAAAACTAAACAAGCAAAGAGAAAAAACCTATGCTAAAACTATGATTAAAACTCAAAAACATATTTAAAAAAAAGATTTAACATGGAAAAACAAAAAAAAAAAAAAAA